>NC_134172.1:79809585-80037899 GCF_964188355.1 Buteo buteo | reverse complement strand
AGGTCCCTGCTTTGTGCAGATACATCAGGAAAGACCCTTCAAAGCCTGTGTGCTGGAGAGAGAAGTTTCTCATAGTCTCACTATTGCCAGGACTGGCAGAGGCAAAGGGCTTGATTGTGAAATATGACCTGTACAAAAACCCACACTGTGTCCTGTGTCCATCCTGGAATGTCAGAAGTGAAGATGCTAGTCTTGTTTGATGGAGTTTTACACCAAAGCCCTGAACCCTTATGTCTGATTGAGGAATGGGTCAATTAATCTCCCTTTATCGCTTGTGCTGAGCAGAGTGGTTGTTCCCGGAGCTCCCAGTCTGTCCCTTCCTCATTGTGCCATTGGTTTGGTAGTGACATTAAAGTGAAGCTACTTGCTGATTCTGTTCTAGTCTGCTGTGTTCACGTGCTTCAAGCTTTCAGAAATGTTCTCCTCTTCAACTGCAATTTGCACATTTGGCCTCTGCTGAGAGCTGATGCTTCAATGGGATGCTGAAGTCTGGTGGTTGGAAAGCAGTGTTTCTAGAGACACACTGAAGCTGTCTTGTTTTGCATATGTGGTGCCCACTACATTTCCGTTGCTTAAAGGTCCTATGTAGCTGCTGGATGCTGGTCCACAGTCTGCAAATACAATGCTGGAGGGGGTGGAGGAGGAATCAAAATTATTTTTTTACCTGACAAAGTGGTTGGAGTTTCTTGCAGAGGGAAGGCTAGTACTGTATCTGGCTTGCAGAATCATATCAAGAAACCTGGGGTGATCTTGTTGATTTGTCATAAGGACATGGCTCTGCTGTGCTAGTCCATCATGATATCAACAATTCAGACTCTAGCTAGGGAAGGACTCTGAAATCAGGAGACAGATTTAACATTTTAATTTTTTTCCTCTTAAAGTCCTCCAAGAAAAGTGCATACTGTCTGTAGTGGTCTCTTTCAGCTTTGTTCAGCCACACTCCACAGTTTTCTGATGCTTGCTTCCACTTTGGTGCTCTCATCGGTGAACCTTTCGTTATGCCTGTGTCGGTGCTTGTGTCCTCAATCTCCTTGCTGATAACTGGATTTGGGAAAGAGCAAGCAGCAGGCGGTAAAACCAAAAGCCATCACCTGCTCCTGGAGTTTGCTGCTGTCTGCAGCCCTTTTGATTTACACACAGCAAACGTCACTGAAGCAACAGGCCGTTTTGGCATGTTTGCTTACCCTGTGTATTGGTTTTGAGCAGCATGACCTGTATGTGGTGTCATTACTCAAGAACGGTAAAATGAAGCTGGGGGTGGGTTGTAGCAGCAGGACCCTCAGTTCTCATCTCTCTGCAGTAAAGGGCAGGAAGGCCATAAAGCCCATGCCAGCCTCTTCCTGGGCACTCTTGGCCACTGTGGAGCCTTTTTGCTTGCATTTATGTTGGTAGCTGTATTGGGACTGGCCACCAGCAGGACCATCTTCTCCTTTCTTTGGCCAAAGTGGCTCGGAGAGCCTGAACACCCTTTCCAAGGAGAAACTTGGTCTCTCTTCTGAGCCACAGACCTGGGGGATGATGTCATTTGCTGACACAGCAGCAGCATTGGCAACTCTGCTTGGGTCCTAGGCATGAAGATTTTGAGAATCCAGACTGGGAGCGCCTGTATGTCAGTGCTGGCAGCAGATGGCAAAGCAGGGGGCTCCCACAACAGGAGGCCAAGGTCCCTCTTGATGAGGTGTCTAGTCCCATCCCAGGGTCATCACCCTGGGAACGGGTGGTTTGCCTTTCTGCACCATTAGCTGTTGCTGCCCTTAGATCTGCTCATGGCATTTAGAGGTCTCATCTGCTCTGGGCTGCTATGTACCTGCCTGCAGCTCGCAGGAGAGACCCTAATAGCTGAAGGTGGAGGACGACAGTGATTCCTCCCTGGACAAGGCATGCTAGTGAAAAATAAACTGGATCTGGCCAGGTAAAGTCTTTGAATGGCACCTACAAGTACTGACAGGGCTGCTCTGTGATGGCTGCACCTCCAAGGGTCTGTGTCCCTTTGGACTCAGCCAGGAGTTGTTTGCAATGTGGAGGAGAGTGGCAGGCATCATTCGGCTTGTGGGGAGTATGTGAGAAATGTGATGGAGCTGGCAGAGTAGGGAAAGCCTGTGTCTGTCTGTCTGGTACAGGCATACTCCCCGGGCAGACAGGGCAGAAATGGAGCAGGGCCTTGTCACCTGTAGTAGCGTTTACTGGTGTGTGTGGGAAGAGCCAGGATCTGCCCTTCCTTAAGGGGAGGCGAGAGGACCCGCAGCACTCCTCGCCTCTGTGCGCAGGGGAAGGCAGTGGGGCTGGCGTGCCTCTCTTCAAACTGTCCCATCGCTCCTGGTCTGCAAACTCTCTTCTGCTTGCTAGTTAATATTAGTATTCAGTTTGTGGAACGGGCTATGCAATTAACACAAAGGTACAGTCATTCATTCTGACTGGAGGACTCAAGGGATCAGATGTACTGGGGATAGGAAGCGGAGGCTTTCTGCTGGGAAAGAATGTCACAGCACAGCGGACACAGAAATGAAAAGCTATTAATAATGATCCCGGAACTTCACTTCCATCAGCTGTTTATTTAAAGGTGCTCCGTATTCAAAGCCTCCTGATTTATGTGGGCAATAACACTCACAGTCCTGGGATCACTTTTTTAAGCAAGGCTAATGGGGTGAAACCATCATACTGCGACAGTAGAGATCAAGCTGGGAAAATGATACTGGAGAGAAAAATAAACTATTGCCTAGATTATCCAGGAGCTATGCTGGGCTGGGAGTTGGTGTGAGCTCTGTGCTCTTCCAGCATTTATTAAGGCTTTTACTTCCTTTCTTCTTGTTCTTTGTGAACAGAATTTACTGGGCATGGAAGGATATAAAAATTTGATTCTACCGGACAGGATGCTAAAAGCTTCTGGTTTTGCATTCAAGTGAAGTTTTGTCTGTAGTGCAGCCATGTGTAGCCGTTCTGTCACACAAGGCCCCGGGGCAGACAGCCTCCCTGTCCTTGTCTCCAGGGGTTCCCACCCTGACCCAGCCCTGCTCCTGAGGGACTGGTCCCTCCGGGGAAAGGGGGTTCTGCCCTCTTCTGTCCCTTGCTTGGTTTTTGCTTGCCCAGCTGTGGTATCAGGGCACCTGCCTTCAGCTGTGTGCCTGGAGGGGTAGAGGTGAAATGTTCAGGGTTATGGCAAGTAGGGGGAGAAGGGGCCGCTCTGCTCTGGGGGGAGGCCGCTTTCCATGCGGATTCTCTTCACGGGGCTGTTTGCCCCGGCACTGACAGTGAGGACTGCTCGGTGGGGCCATGAGCGCTGGGCAAGCACTGCCCTGGCTGATGGATTTGGCACAAGGTTGTGATGTTTACCTCTTCCTGCAGCAGGGAGGTTGGGTTGTGAGTGCAAGAAGGGCTTGGGGCGGGAGGAGTTGCGAGAGTGCTGTGCCAGGTTCTTCTGAATCTGCCAAGCGAGCTGTTGGGGGACAGTAGTTGGTTTCACCAGCTCCCTCTGGACACCTGGCAGTGTGCAGAAGGAGTGCCAAAAGTTGGCCATCCGGAGTATACCTGATTTTGTGGTATCTGCAAGGGAGTGAGCAGCTTTTGGCAAAACCCGCCTGTTTTTCCTGGGGAAGTGAAATAGCACTTAACGCTGCCAAGCTGTGGTGCTGGCAGTCGCGGTTCGTGTTGCTCTGGACAGGGTCTGACTCCTGGGACGTGACTCCAAGTGCTGTGCATCATCAGAAGCTAGTAGTGGTGATGTAATTAGTAGAATGAAGCAAACGATTCCAAATAAATAATGCATCTGTCATTAATGATCAAATGTGACATTTAGCCTATTGCTGTTGTCTGCAAGTTGCCTACAAGGGGGTTGTAATCTTGTGGTCTGTCATAGGCTGGAGAAAGCCTTTTCTTCTACAGCTCTTTGGTGAACGGTGTGCTGTGAGGATTGCTCGCTTAGAGTCCTAGCCCATCTGCTCCAGCATGTAGGTCTCTGGTCTAGCAAGAAGGTCACATTCCTCCTGGTGGTGCTTTGGGAGGCAGAGGTGGGCTTTGCTTTGAGCGAGTCTCTACCTGGGTGACCATCCAGAGAACCTTTTCGGTCTGTGAAGCTCTGGTGCCCTTTCTCAAGAGCACCTGCTCGTTACTGGCGTGTTTCTGCTCAAACTGCAGCCTTAGACACCCAAGGAGGGACCTAGCAGGGCTCTGATCGCCTGGGGCAGCCCCAAGGGGTGTGCGGTCCCTCAGTTCTTGCTGTGCTCCTCTTAGAGACGCAGACTTTCAAATAGACTTGGCCAAAATGTGCTACCTGTGTAGGAGACTCAGCTACCAGGGATTTCTGCCAATTGTGGTGGATTTTTCTGGGCGGCGCTGCATCTTAGCAAAGCATATTTGCTTCCTGTTTGGGGGATGAGGCTGTGCAACATTCAGCTTCAGGTTCCTGAATTTCTGTGGTATCAAGATTCCTTCCTTTCTCCCCAGTGTGTTTGCTCAGGAATTTCTGGAGAGCAGGAGGGTATGAGGCTGGAGCCTCTTCTTCCACGTGCCAGAAAAGCCTGTGTTTAGGCAGGGCAGTATTGCTCACGTGGTGGTGGTTGATGGTGATGACAGTGCATTTGGGAGTGATGTGTGCTGGCGTGGTGCTCTGGCTGCGGCATCGATGCTACAGGGGCAAGTCTGGTAGCCTGGGTGGCTTAGGAGTGCAGATGCAGAGCAGTGGATTTTGGCAGGGTGTTGCTGCAGAAATAATTTTCTTATCCATTATACTATCTTGTTTCTAATTCCTATTTAATGAGCTCCTCTGAAAATAGGAAAATCATTGTAACAGTTTTCTTAAGTGTGAAAGATCAGTCTGAAATTGGCATTAAAGAGACTAATTACTCTCATTCTTCCACCTTTCTGACAGCTGTTTAGTGCTGCAGACCTTGTCCTGAAGTGCCAAGGAAGCCACTTGCCTCTTCAGGCTGCTTTTGGCCTAAGGTACCTGCAACAGAAACTTGGTGCCTGCTTCAAATCTGGGCTGTGCACAACTTGATCATCCTGTTACATGGGAAAAAAGCTACTAAAGCTGCAGGTGTGAGACCTGTGGTGCAACTCCCCCAGGTCTTGCCCTGCTTTTCACTGCTCTCTTGTCCTCCCTCGTGACCTCCCCACTTCAGTGTGGGTCATCCTATGCTGACTTGGTCTTAGTCTCAAAATGACAGTGTGCTGCCACAGGGAGAGACTTCCTTGGTCTCACACACTCTGTAAAGAGGGATAACACGCCTTCTATCATGAGGACTGAGAGATTTCCAGGAACAAAATTGCGAAATGTATAGGGAAGAAGAGTGAGCAGCAGCGAGACCTTCCTGAAAGTGACATGTGCCTGCCATAGTATTTATTTAACCAGAGGACTGAGTCTGAGCCTGACCTTGAACCCTGAGCAGCAAATTGAAGGAAGTTTCTTTGAACCCTCCTGGCTCAGTAGAATACCCACTTGTTATTCTCTGTAGGAATTTGGGGAGACTTTCATGAGAGGTGGAATGTTGCAGACAAGAAGCTATGAACATCTTCAATTTTCCATTTAATCACACAATATTGAATGATAAATAATTCATGCATCTGCCAAACATTTGCTTAAAAGAACCCAATTCCCTCCACATTTGTCAAAGTGTAAGAATTCCTTTTTTTTATTATTTTTTTATTTTAATCTATCCTTTGACTCCTATCCAGATGCCCACTCATCTGGGCTATCAGCTTTGATTCCACTCGCCTGGTTTTGGGCAGTCCGGTGCTCGAGCCTTTCCTTTCTTGTCACTTCTGCTGGCCTCCGAGGTCCAAAGAAGTGGCAGCTTGCAAGAGGGGGAGTGACGGTGGTCCCTGTGCGTCCTTGGGCTGTGCCACGGGGACCAGCGCTGGTGGTCATGGTGGAGGCTTGTGGGTGTTCTCTGCCCTGCTGTGTGGGAGCATTTCTGGCTCCTCATGAGGTAGTGGGGCATAAAAAACGCGAGGCTGTTGGGAATGCAACTTCTGTACAGGGCGTTTGTCAGGGGATGACTTTCAGATGCGGCTATCTATCCAGATCGTGAAATTAAAGACCTGCTCTGAGCTCTGGAGCTTTTTCTCCACAGCAGGAAGAGAACTCTGTCCACCCCAGCAGTTGTGGCAGAGATGCTGTGATGGCTGCAGACATCTTCCCCGTAATCAGCACCGCTCACCCTTGGCCTGTGGGGGCAAAGGATCTCTGATGCTTGCTCTGCCAGTGGTGCCAAGCCTAGAGCAAGGCTGTGCTGCAGGCAGGCGTTGGAGGAGCAGCAATGTCGCCTTGTCCTTCTGCCCAGCTAGAGATAGGGTCTCCTTTATGTGCTCTCTTTCAGCTTCACCTGGGTGTTAATGCCAATTTGGCACTGACTTTCAGTTCCTGTTTGGCCAGTCCCCTGGCTCAGTCCAGTTCTTCAGAAGTTTCTCGCAATAGCCTTGACTAAGATAATCTCCTGTCGCTTATGGATTTTGCTTCCTACATGGGGTCCCTTGTCATTTTCTGCCAGGTCATGGCTGAACTCATTGCTTGTTTTTTCCCTTTCAGTTTTTGTATCAGCTTTGGATTTGTGGCGATGGGTCTTCTCTTTTTTTTGTTTGGTTGGTTTTTTTGTGTCTCCTGTCTCATTTTTTTGTCTCCCCTCAGCTGTTGAGAACTCTGATTCTTCTGCCTCTGTTAATGATTCTGTTCACAAGCCTTTGAGAAGCTGGACAGATATGTCGTGTTTTCTTTCTCTGCTGAAGCAATTGGTGGGTCCTAGCATGCACAGTGCTTAGCAGCGTACAGCTTTCTTATGCAAAGGAAAGACTAGCCGTGCCCTGTCAGATCTGAGTGCTCAAGTGCTTTGTTTTGCTTTTTTGCTAGCACTTCAGGCAGTTTGTCAGGTTCCCAGGAAAGAGTGACTCGTCTGCTATCCCTTGAATCATCCCTTGGGATCAGCCTTCTCTCTCCCATTGGGTCAGAGATGCCAGCACTCCTGATGTGTGGGGCTCAGTGGGATGGCAGCAGGGGTTTGTGCTCCAGGTGTTTTGCTCTATGCCAGTGTGTGTCCAGCTGTGCCAGTGCTGATGGGTGTACCCTGAGCTGCTGGATGCCCAGGCTTCAGTACTGCATCAAATCGGCAGAGAGGGATGAAGGGGCCAGTGCCTGCTGGTGCTGTGCTGTCGCTCGGGTGTCAGAGGTTCTGCCTCTGGACCTGACTGGGGATCCGTGAGGCTGGGGAGACTTCCCCTCTGGGAAGCAGGAGGGAAACGCCTTCTGCTAGTGCTGCTTTGAAGCTGCGCTGAGTGTTGCATGCATAACTGCAGCAAGCAGGATCCTGAGGGGAGCAACGGGAATGTCCAAGGAGCAGGAGGGACTGGCGTGGGGCTAGCAGAGCTGGTGTGTAATGGATGGGCTGTGCAAGCACTTGCAGTCCCTGTGCTGAACGGCAGGAAGGGACCTGGTGTGTTCAAGGGCTCAGAGCGTGAAAGCTGGAAAGGGGAAACCACAAATGGCATAGAGCAGTGGCTGCTGTCTTTGGGGTCACGCAGTTCCTAGGCTCTGGACGTGGACAGCAATCCTCTCTGGGGCTGTGATTTCTCCCATCTATCTTACTTGCCTTCTTGGCACTCAGAGGCAGAGTTTGTGCAAGCTCAGCTGGGACAGCAGTTTGTCCTGGAGGCCGATTGTTCTGCCTGGTTAGTCAGAGCCTCCTGAGACCTGTGGTCAGCTGGCTCCTTGTCTGGGGATTGGTGCAGATATGCTGGCTTTGCTGGTGCAGCTTGCTTTGCCCGATGTGACTAGCTGCGCTGCAGCCTGCAGAGGTGTTAGGTGCAGGGCGGCTCCATGCTTTCTGTTCCGTCTTGGCTTGGAGGTGGTTTCTCCCAGGCCTGGCAGAGGGAATAGCGTATGTATTCAGGGCCACAGGAAGATGCCTTTGCTTCCACCTCCCCTCAGAGATTGTTTTTAAAGGCAAATTAAAAGTATTGTGTTCACGTAGACAAGGCATGAAAATTCCATATTTGGAAAAGAATTGCTGCAGAGCGAGACCGTTATGGCTGTAAAACCCTCTTCCCTAAGGCATGCTTTGAGATTTTCTTTGCAATTAAAATTTCTTTGAAACTTGGACCAAAGAAGATTTGGAGGAAAAAATCTCCTGAACTTTGAAAAGACTTTTTTCTAAACAATGCTTGTGTGAGAGCTTTAACACAAATACTGTTCCTCCCAGTGTGTCTGATAGCAGAAAGTAACTGAACATGAGAAGTCAAAAGGTTGTGAATAGCTCCTGCTCTGACAGTTGTTATGCTCTTCTATTAGAATTTCTCAAGGCAGCATCAAAGGGGACAATAATTAAACTTAAAGCGACTTAAAAAGAAGGGATAAAATGGATGTTTAGTCATACAGTCCTGAGCATTGTGTAGGTAGAAATTCCTCTGGAAAAACTTTACCTGGACTGTGTGCAAGTTTATCTGAGGAGAAAAGCAGAGGAAGAAGTCCCCTGCTGGGAGAGTAATTCCAAGGAAACAGAAAGAAGAAACCCAGAGATTTACTTCAAGAACAAGCATGACTAAACTTTTACTAAGTATAATGAGCTTTCTGCCCTGTTGTCAAAGCTGAGGCTAGGGTGACATTAGTGAGAAAACTTGATTTTATCATTATCTGCCTGTCTTCTGTGCTCTGTATCAGGGCTGAAGACTTGCTGAAAGGCAGATTGCTATCAAACATTGCTTTGCACAGTCTGGACCTGCACTTGGGATGTGTTCATCCAGTAACTGTGGTTACACAAGCCTTTCACTGCATAAGTAAAAATAAAAGTAATTTAAATATCCTCTTTCAAAAGCCTCTACAGTGTTGAATCCCTTGGCCACTTATCACCAGCATTTGTACACACTGTGATGCTATGTGCCATCCAGATCAATATCTCCAGCCCTCTCTTACTTGATTGGCAAAATGCATTTCAGCAGAGGGATGCTATGGGGTTTCCAGAGCTTGCAGTGGTGAAAATCTGTCTAGCTTGCAGTTGCTCTCTGTAGCATCACGGTTTTCTGACACGTTGTCCAGCTTTCTTTTATCTGAATGTTGGGCCTTAAATGCCACATCGCTGATGGGATCTGCTATGGAATGGGAACTTGCAGTGCAGTGGCTATGATGGTAATCTGTCTTGATGTGAGCGGGCATCCCGCACCTTTGCTCTCGCCAGTGCTAACGTCCCTTACAGAATTAGCAGTGTGTGTTAACATATTCCAGCCAAAGGCACTTGTTTTGTGGTGGCTGTGGATACTGCAGTGGTGCAGAGGGAATTGGAGCAGCAGCCAGGTTGTGGTGGTGGTCCCTAGTGTTTTAAATCTGCAGAGCACTCCCTGTACGCCTGGGGCTGGATGCCCTGACTGTTCCATTGCCCAGCCAGAAGGCATAATCATAAAATGCCTCTTGGATGCTAGGAAGGAGCTGTGGGAAGTTATGGGGATATAGGTGGGCATGTTGTCAGAGGCAGCCTGTGGGATGTTGGATGCCTGCATGTGATATATTTGCCGTGTGGCCTAGTCTGGAGTTGATAGTATCTTATGTCCAGCAAGATTGCCTCCTCCCTCGTCTCTAGATTTCAAGGAGAAGTTCATAAAAGAAAAAAAAAGTATCTTTGCCTCATCTTGTCTTACAATATCCAGTAGAGAAAGTGAGCTCCAGAGAGCCTGAGTTCATGTCTTAGCCCTAGGCCTGGAGATGATGAACCATCTTCAAGGTTTGCAGCAGCCTTGCCATGCTTGTATTACCTCCATACAACAGATACTGGAAGCATGCTCTAGCCAGCCTGTTCCTTTTCCCAGGAAGGGGAGCATTAAGTGGATTTGAATTCTGTTTAACAGGAGGAGACGTGGTTACACACCGTGTGCTGCATTGTAGGCAGTATTAGAGAAGAATTGCTGCTGAAGTAATTGCAGGCTTTTTGCTGCCCCGTTTCGCAGCAAGGTCTGTCTGAGGCTGGGCTGTCATGCCGCCCACGCTCTTGGGTGCGAGGCAGGTGGGCTCCCTGTGGATGCAGACTGAGCTGGCGCTAGCGTGGTCCCCAGAGCTGCTGTTTTGCTTGCACGTGGCCTCAGCTGTTCCCTTACGGCTGATGCAGCTGGCACGTGTGGATGGTGCTGGACCCAGTGTTTACCCTCTGAGCTCTCAGGTAAAGGCACATTGGGGTCAGGAGGTGCTAGGCAGAGAATGGATGGGCCTGGCTGGTGCTAGAGGTCTGCCCTGCTATTTGGAGAGGGTCTCCAGGTAGACTTGCATGTTTGGGGAAGGAGCTGGTGTGAAGCTGTGCTCTTGCTGCTCCAACAGCAAGGCATGTCTGGCTGCTTGCTGGGGAGCCTAGCAGGAGCTTTTGTCCATCTGACTGCTGTTCTGGGTCGTCTCCAAAGATGCTGTAGTCCTGCCTGTTGGAAGCAGCACTGCTAACTGCTGACAAGGTTGTGTCATACATCTCCAACCTGCCTCTTGCATCTCCCCGTGCTCTTCTCTCCACCCTCCCTGTGTAGCAGCTACGCTCAGCGCCAAAGCTGACAGAACAGTGCTGGACCAGCGTGGCTTCCTCATGACTGCGGTGAGAGATACCAGCTCCAGACCAACGAGGCAGACCTTGGGATGCAGGCATGCCACAGCTCTTCCCCAGCCCCCTTTGTCATTGCGTGGTCTACCCTTGGGAACCCAGGGGAGAGCGCAGTGTGAGGAGCAACTGTCCAGCAGCACGAGTCCACAAGCTCCCAGTTTTCATCTGTGAGGTTGGGCTTCTGCATGCAAGTGCTGGAAGCAACTGCTAGACCCTCCCTGGAGGCCATCCCTATTGTGCTGCTGTCTGCTCCTTCCTTGTCTTTGTTGGATAATGGGGCTGGAGCTGGGTAACTGGTACTCCCAGTTTGAACTCATTCTGCAGATAGCTAACTGAGCAATGAGGGCCATGTCCAGGACCATGGGGGTCAGGACTGAGCCACTGTCTCTGGGCAGTGACCTTCCTGCCGTAGCCTCCATTTCCTTGTGTCCTTTGGGGTATGGGTATGCCATGGAAAAGCAGGAGAAGGTCCAAGCTTTAGGGAGCTCCTGTCTTATGCTTGGTATGCCTTCTGTGGGTCTGCCTTCCCAAGGGTGGCACAAGCAGTGCCTTACTCTTGCCTTACTCCTCAGCAGCTTTTGTAGCATCCTTGTGGCTGTTCTGAACAGACAGAGCAGTCCTGATGCTCATGCAGGTAGTTCATGCGACTCTGCTGGGAGGTGCTAAGAAGCCAAGGCAGTGCATCCAGGCCTGCATTAGCTCAGGTGGCAAGCTGGGGTTGACAAGGGAGAGCTCTCCTGCTCTGTTGCATCTTTTGTAGCTGATGGGGAGCTCTGCATTTTCTGCTGATTATAAGGGCTTGTCTCAGAGGAACAGTACTGGCGTGGCAGTCCTCCCAACAGACCTGCAGGCACGGGGAGCGCTGTATGAGCTCCCAGGGTGCTCGTCTGGCCTCTGGTTGGGTTCACCCCTCCCTGGGCTCCTGGGGTACCACTGCCCTGACTCTGGGACTGCAGCAGTGTTGGGCAATAGTATAGTCTGGAGGTATAGGACTGTAATGTATTGGGCAGTGCTATCTTTG
This sequence comes from Buteo buteo, assembly GCF_964188355.1. NCBI lineage: Eukaryota > Metazoa > Chordata > Aves > Accipitriformes > Accipitridae > Buteo > Buteo buteo. The sequence goes on along the minus strand of NC_134172.1, from coordinate 80,026,325 downwards.
CGTGCTGTTGCCTGCGTCTTCCCCCTCCCCCTGCCTGCTTTCCCCTGCATCAGCCTGCATTTGTAAAATGAAATAAATATTGACACGGACGGGATGCTATTCAATTTGTCCTGATCACTGGGCTGCGGTGAGTTCTGACAGAGCACAGTGTAAAACATAAGCTCAGGATGTAATTTCTACTGTCAACATGATGTACAGTATGGCTGTGCCAAACACACACCGACAAACTGCACAAGCTCTTGGGGGGGGGGCGAGTTGTACTGATAATTGGGAAGTGGGGATGACAGCCACAGGAGAGAGGGCATCACCCTGGACCTGGGGTCGTGTGAGAGTCTGGGGCTTCATTGCATGCATGAAAGCCTGCCTGGCACAGCAAGTGCCTGGGCACTCTGCCATGTGGGTGCATGCGTGCTGTGCACCTGCAGCAGCATGCTGCTGCCTGCTTGGGATGCTGTGCTGCAGGCTGGTTCTGGCTGCAACGGCAGCAGCTCCCACTAGTTATTTATGGCTCCGCTGCTCACGTGTGGCAGAGAGAAGTGGCGCTTCCAGCTGTTGCTGAAAGGTCTTCAATAACACAGGGAAATAAACGTTGTGCTAGTCTTGGTTCCTGTGCACGGGACATTCTGTGGTACTTTGCAGACCTGGGGTACTTTGAACCCTGCTGCAGCGTGTGCAGGCTGCCGCAAGGGCACAAGCAGGACTTGGGTGGGGCTCTTGGGTCTGCTGCCTCTGGAACAGGTCTGTGATGTGACAGCCAGAAACTGTGCACACCGAGGTGAGACATGACGCTGACCCTGGCTGTGGCCTGAATCTGTGACAGAAGAGAAAGAGGCTGAGAATTTATGGGTGGAGAAGAATCCGGTTTGTGGCAATGAACCTTGCCACAGATGCGTCTCTGGGTCGGTGTTTCTGGGTGGCTCTGGGTACTAAAGGCTGGAGCTCGCAATAGGTTGTATGGATGGGCTTTGCAGTCTGGGACCCGAGTGTCTTAGAGGTGCATCGAGGCAAACTGGGTTACACCACCTCCATTGCTGCCCACAGAGCCAGAGCATGCAAACAGCTCAGCTGAGCGTAGCTGAACTTTGGACATGCGAGACAGCCACCAGCGAACCACAGCAGTCCGGATGTAGCAGTAAGATGAGAAATCTGTTAAATGTAAAAAGCAGCATAATGTCTGAGACTCTAAACACAAGGTTGTGGTTCCCACAGCAACGGCAGCCCAGCCCATGCGTGCTCAGCGGGACTCTCCTTTCCGTGGCAGTAGCTGCTCTGTGGAGTGCTCAGATGCAACAGGACTGAGCAAGTTGCCTTGGGAACTGTGGGCCAGCTTGCCTGCCAGCCGGGGAGCAGCTCTGCTGGAGCTGTGCTCGCCCACTGCGGCATCTTTTGCCCTTGCTTCCTCTTCTCTACCTTGCTTTAGTGTGTGCATTTAAATTGTTGCTTTTACCGGTTTATTGATACTGTTTAGGGTTTAGCTGCTTCCGTTTATATGCTGTAACTCTAGCAAGGCTGAAAGAGGCAGCTCGGTGCCTGTCCATCCCTGCCTGCACGTAGGGCTAGCTCCAGTATGTGGCTTGGGTAGTCAGGTCATGGAGGAAATCGGCAGCTTGCAGCTGCCACTCGTGTGAAATGGTGCGATGAGGGGAATGCGGATGGCTCCTGCTGCCCTCACGGAGCCAGTGTCGGTGCTGTCTGCCAGCTGCGTGCCCTGAGCACTGTGTGCTGGGGACAGCCAGGGCGATGTGCTGCCATCCTGCCAGCTTGGTCAGGGCCCTTGGATGCTGATGTTACCTGTAGTGCCTGGACTTGCACCATTGGGCTGGCTTTCTTTCAGCCTCCCTATGCGTTCAGGAGGTCTTCAGTGGTTGCAGAACTGCTCTTTGGCAGTGGCATTGCTGCCTTGTCAGGTTGCTGGCAGGGCTTTATAAACCAGCGTGGAGTAGCCTGGATGGCAAGGAGAGGGTGCTGGGGTGGGCAGAGTGGGAGACGTCAGCAGCTGGTGACTGCCTCTCCCCAAGGCTCGCTCCCCTAGGTACAGTCCCTGATGTTAAATATTTTGATGTTTGATGATAGGGCTTCTCACCAGATGTGGTAGTCCTTGAGAACATGTGCAAACAGACTGTTTGTTAAGTTCTCTTTCCAGCAGTTGCATTTACCAGGTACAACCCATTTGTACTCAGACTTTGGACACATGTGGAGGCATTGCCTGCAAAAGTGCTGCAGAGTGGCAAGGGCAGAGATGCTGGATAGGATGTTCTTCCCACAATTACTGTTTGCCCTGGGTGCTGGCCTGAAGCTCTTGCTCTAGCACAGCTTGTGCTGTTCAGTTTATTGACATCTGTCACTATCTGGGGAACTTACTCCAAAATAGCTGCAAATTTCCCAGATGTGAGAAATTGGAGAGATGCTGTTTGTGGCAGTGGTGCGCTATATCTTGTTACACATATCTTCTAGATATCTATGTAAGCGTGATAAAACAGGTTTGTACGTGTCCTGTTATTGTCATCGTGAGTGTCTTGCTCTGAAGTCTGCTGCAGGTGGGGCAGCCTCAGCTCTGCTGCTCCAGAGCAAGGTCCTTTTATAACTGTGTTTGATCAATGAAGGCTGCAGTTACCTTACCCTGTGAGATTCCTGACAGTGGGAAGGAACAACTCAGTCTGTCACCCATCTACAGGTCACCTCGCTCCCCTAGGTACAGTTTCTGATGTTAAATATTTTGATGTTTGATGATAGGGGTTCTCACCAGATTGGCAAGAGTAGCTGGCCCTTCAGGAGCAGCGGCAGGAATGGCTTCTGTGTGGGGAGGCCTGACTGCAAGAGGGAGTCATGCTATTGCCAACGACCTTACGTGGCTGGTGCGGAGATGTCTTAATGACAAACGGTCTGGCAGAGAAGAGGGGTGGGGATGAATGCTAGTGCTTCAGTATCGTGATTGCTAACATAAAAATACACTGGAGACCCTGTGTCCCTTGGAGCATGAAGTGCACAGGACTTGCACACGTGACAGCGGACGTGCATGTGTGCATGGAATATAGCACGTGTATATTGAGGGGAAAACATAAGTGTACACCCAAATGAGGGACAAATATGGACAAAAGAGCGTGCCAGCGTGTATGAGTGCAGTTAGCTGTGCATGGGATGGAACATGAGTGCAAGCCCTTGTGTGTGAATACGTTTGTGCATGTTGCATGATGCACTACTTGTGAACCATAGGCAGTGTGGAATGATGCCTGGCACTAATGCCCCGTGTTTCTCAGTAAGCGTTTGTCCAGACGGGCAAATGCAGAAATGACAGTGCAGCTCACTGGATACTTTGGGAAACTGCCCTGTTGGTGCAGTCACACTAGGGGAATGGCAAGTGCAGGGAAGAGCTAGGGAAATACTTGCGAGCTGCCCCTGCTCTGAACTGCTGGGGCTGTTTAGAATCATGCTGGGGGCTGTGCAGAGCACAGTCCAGCTCCCCTTCTATAGGGAATAGATGGATATCTAGTCCAGGATCGTCCTCCTTTCCATTCATCCTCTTTCTCCCTCCTATTTAGGGTAACAGATGACAGGAGATTATTTCTGCAAACCGGTGAAGATGTGCATGTTTCATGAGTAGTTCTGGCTGTGGCTGGTGTCGCAGAGCTCTGGTGGAAGCTCAGCATGTTGGTGCAGGGAGAGATGGATGCTGCATACCCATCCCCATCTCCTGATCAGGCCTCTTCTCCCCAGGTGCTCACTGAATGCAGTCTACCCTTGGCCACAGGTCTCATGTCTTTATCCTTAGTCCCTTGCAGGTGGCTTGAAGCTTACTCCAGAGCCCTTTCGTAAACTCTTAGCTTTTAAAGTCAGCCAGGTGGCAAGTCCTTGAACAGATGCTTTTCTCCTAGCCCATGGATGCAGAAGCGAGATGCCAGGAAAACTTCTGCCAGGAAGACCAGCAGCAGTGGCTGGACAGCCAGCACATCCCACTGTCAGGCACTGGCATCCCCTGGCATGACTCTCGCCTGTGCATGCAGGACTGGTGCGGTCTGGCCCTCTGCAGGCAGCAGCAGCTGTGCAGCGCCAGGGGTGCTGCCTACACATCTCCCACCAGCACTGGCAGCGATGACCCCCGCAGCAGCATACCTCGCTCCCTTTGGCAACCAGGGCAGTGTGGAGAGGAGATGCCTTCGACAGCAGGGCTCCTTGGTCTCGGAGTCCCTGCTGGAGCAAATGTCCATAGTGATGAGAGTGCTGCAGCTTGCTGCCCTCCCTTCTGGGGTACCTGCTCTAGCAGGACCTGCAGGACTGGGCTCTGCTGTGGGGAACCTGGGGCAGGACAGGGTGGGAGATACTGACCAAGGCTGCACGGGCAGCGCGGGGGGGCATGGAGCCCTGCTCTCACACCAGCACTGACACCTTGGCCTTTTCCAGGCTCCTGGGGATGCTGCCAGCTGCCCTGTACCTCCCTGCGTGAGCCAGCAGAGGATGGAAGTGACCGGCATCAGCTGGGCAAAGGACGCTTCGCCAGGTGCTGGGATGTCATCCCCCTGAAGATGGGAGTTACAAACGGGCTTGTGAACCGCACGTGCGGCACAGGCGCCTGTGCTGCCAGACCCTTTGCGCAGTAGTCCAGGGCCACCGTGGGACAGGCAGACGTTGGCCACAGCAGCTCGTCCTGTTAACTCCTCTGTGAAACCGCACGTTGGAAAAGCTTCCCTTCGCTTCCCGCGAATGACGGTTGTGGGTGCCCGTGCCCTGCGCGCGGCTGTGGAGCTCCATGCCTGCTGGCAGGGTGGGCGGCAGGCTGTGCGTGACCCCGCTCCCCAGTGAGACCAGCGGCAGCTGAGCACGGAGCCGTGCAGCTCTGTCCCCAGGGACAAATGCCAGCTGCCAGACTCTTCTCCGGAGACCCAGGAACAGCCTGCGAGGCACCAGCGCTGGCTGCTCCCGTGCTAGCAGCGGGCAGTCCGGGACGCCTGTTGTTACAGATGTGACTCCAGCCTTACTGGGACAGGAGTGCTCCAGCTGCAGGACACAGCGCTCAGCAGGGATGGGGATGCTCTGCGTTGACCGGTGAGCCCCACGCTGCTGGTGTGGACTTTCCTCCTCCTCTTCCCTAAAGGATGCTAGTTGCCTATCCAAAAGCTACTGCTCATGCAGTCTCCTAGAGTGCCATGGCGAAGGGTCTGCAGGGCTTCTCGTGGACCATGCTGCTGCTGTTCTGCGCCATCCAGGAGCTGGGGGCCTGGGCCATGCACACTGCAGTGGAGGGTGCTGGCCTAGGGCAGCCAGGGGACCCTGCGCTGCTGGCCGGCGGGCGAGTGAAGCGTGGCTGGGTCTGGAATCAATTCTTTGTGGTGGAGGAGTACACGGGCACGGAGCCGCTGTATGTGGGGAAGGTAAGGTAACCCTGTGTCTCCATGGGACTGGCCAAGCCAGTGGCAGAGCAGGGCATCCTGGCAGCATGGTCGAGCCTGGTGGGGGAAAGAGGGCCTGCATGAAGGTTGCTCATGTGGGCCTGGTTAGAGGAGTACTCTGTGGACTGGGATGGCAGGAGCCTGGGCCCTCCTGGGGGGTTGTGAGGTTAATGTGCTCCCAGAGGCTCTAGGGCAGGAGCACGCCAAAAGTCACATCTACGTTCTTCCAGTCGTGTGCTGGGTTCCTGTGGTGTTTGGGGAGCGTGCAAGAAGGGGTGCAGCTCTGGGTGTTGTAGAGGCTGTGGGGAAGGCTCAGCCCCATCTCTGTGGGGGAGGACCTGCTGGGCTGGAGCAGACGTGCAGGGCAGGCATCTGCTCGTGCTGGTCCCTGCCATGTCTTGGGAGCCAAAGTGCTGCTGTAGCACCAAGGGCCTTCCGGACCCAGCAGTTGCTGCCGTAGTTGCAACCCCGACTTCCCGACGATGGTCCATCCCTGGCCTGTAGCCCTTTCAGCGTGGGGATAACGTGGTGGGTTTTGTTTCGTGGCCCCTCCCTGTGGCTCCCTCCTGGTCCTGGAAGGACTGTGCTCTGTTGGACCCGCAGGCTACAGCGGCTGTTGCCGAGCTGATTATCTCTGGAGATGGGGGCTGGCAGAGGAGATGTCCTACTCTGGCTGTGGCACAGAAATCCTGCTCTTGTTTGTGGCCAGAGCGAGGTTGTTGCAGGATTTATGTATCTCAGGCTGGCCTGCATAGCGTGGTGTGGAAGGTGCTTGGTGTGGGTATGCAGGGCTTGGAGGGACCCTAAGGGCCAGCACTGGTGAAAGAGCTTTCCTGGGGATTGCCAGGAGCTGTGCCCATCAGGCCGGTACTGTGGGCACTCCTGTGTGCCAGCTGGGAGCCACACTGTGTTAGCAAGCTGCTCCCAGGGCCAGATCCTTGCTGGGCTTTGCAGAGACAGCGGCACCGATGAACTTGCAGGGAGAGGTACTGGGAGGCTTCAGGCTTGTTGTAACCAGTGCATCCTGCTCTGCTGTGAGAAGGTGTGATCATGGTCACTGGAGCACGCTGGTCTCCCTGTGCTGGAAGAGCCCTGATCTCTCTCCGGCAGTCTTCCCTCTCTGCAAGGGGGTGGCTATTCGTGCTGTCCTGGCTCTTGCCATTGCTTGCACGCCCTGTGGAGAGGAGTGCCGGCAAACCTGGAGCTGCTGGCAGATAACAGTGCCTTGCTGGGCAGGACTGGGTCTGTCCTTGGGAACTTGCTGTTTTGCTGGTGTGTGACCTCCTGGGGTGTGGGGAGGCTGGACGTGGACCTCTGCTCCCTCTACTCCTGGTGCCCTGAGGCTGAAGGAGCATTTTGCCTTGGGGTTGCTGGGCTTTGTCCTTTTCTGGGAGCTGTGGAGGAGATGCCCTGTGGCTCCCATGTGTTGGGAGGATGTGCTATTTGTATACCGATGAAGGCAGTGCTAGCTGTTGGGACCAGTCAAAGCAGTATGCTGCAAGCCAGCTAGAGCTGCTCCTGGGGCATGGGCTCTCCTCAAAGGAAAATGCCCAAGAGCTCATGCAGCAGGGCTGTCTGATGGCCTCAGCCGTCTGGTCATGAGTGTAGAGGAGGCTTGAAAATGGGCTTCTTGGCTAGGGGCCAGCTGGGATTTCAGTGGTGATTTGTGTCCATTTCAGCAGACACTCGAAAGCCGCACTCCTCCGCCACGATGCTCAATGCAGTTACAGCTAATTCACAGCTCCCCTGGGAAGTGACTCGAAGCATCAGGCCCTGTCAAACTCCAGAGGTAGCCTAGCAACCGCCTCATCTCCAAAACGAACCCAGGAACCTACAACTAACCCATTTTACAGCCCCTTTCCACATCATTCACCGCATCACCCAGCCCGCTCAGAATAAACAGCCAGCCTGCACTGAAATCCGTTCCCCACGAATATTGCTCCCGAGGGCTGAAAGGAACCTGGGGCCGGGCTTTTCCCTGGGGCTGGGACAAGATGGGGTGCCCACCTGGAGCTGCCAGGGCTGGGGTGGCCCCCAGCTGCCCAGGGCAGTGTGCCAGCCCTCCTGGCACAGCCTGTGGGTCCGGGAGCCTTCCCACGCGGCGGACCCACGGCTCCCTGTGGTGTAGCTGGGGCTTGCCCTCCGTGGATGCCTCTTACACACCTATGTGTGCTTTTTGAAGGGCCGATACCATTTCCATAAAATCTGGGTTCTCTAGCTAATCCTTCTTCTGAACTGTAATTTCCCCTGAGGCTGCTGTCAGTTTGATGTGGATTTCTTTGGGTTTTTTAAATAGAATTATGGGGTCAGCACTAGTTACAAACTTCTGCATGTGGACAGATCTATTTTAGATAGAGGAGAGGATTAAAGGGAAAAAAGCAGATTTAATTAAGTTGGTAATATTTAAAGAAAATTGATGAACTTGGGCTTTATGAGTTGGAGCAAACAGAGTGCGCCTTTATTACGGGCTAGTTTTTATTTGATTTTCTTTCTTTTCCAGCCCCAGAGTCATTTTTTATTTGTGTATCTGTGCTTTCTGTTTAATCACTTTTAATAAGGAATGTGCACCTCTGTTCACATTTAATTTTGATTTAATTATTAGTAAGTAATTAATGGCTTCGTAAAATTCCTGGTTGTAGCCTTTTAGGACAAGGAAACTATTTTCCTGTTTTAACACACTGAACAGATCAGCCTTTTGTCCACCTTCTGGATGGCCCTGGCTGCTGTGGACCCTCTTGTCCTTGGCTGGAGGAGCTGAGCCGCGGGTGGGGGATTCCCTCTGCCCCTGGGGTGCAGTGCTGTGGGTGGCCCCCCGGGCTGGTGGGAGCTGGGGGGAAGGTGCAGTGGGGCCCCAGGGCTGGCACGGGTCTGCACTGTGCCAGGGCTGCCCAACTTTGCTTGCCTGCTGTGGCCGGTGGCAATGGGGGTCCCCAAACCTGCGTGGGAGCATGGTGCTCCCTGAGCCTGCCTGCTATCATGACACGGCCGGGCAGGAGAGAGCATCCCTGGGATGTGGTCTGGGCCTGTGGCATCTCCCCTCAGATGTCTGTACTCTGTTATCCAGCCCTCCCCCATTAGTTGTTGTTTAGCCAAGCAGCACAGATTTAGCTCTTTTAATCTTCCCTTGTAAATCAATCTCTACAGCCCCTTGAGCCCAGGCTCCATTTTTCTTCCTAGCGTTCCAGTTTGCAGGGATGCTGGTGTCTGCTCCAAGCAGTCAGCGATGAGTAAATATGTAAAGAGGATGTGCTGAGAGCACAGTGTGGTTCTGGGAAGAGGTGCTGGGTGGTTTCTCTCTGGCCTAATTATTAATCATGAGTCTGGTGTTCAGCAGAAAAATGCAGGTTTCTGTTACCTGTGCTGAACAGACCAGGTGCACCTTTTTCGTTCTGAAAAGCTTCATCTCTAGCATAGTAGTGAATGTTAGGGAGAGGATTATAAAGTGGAGGGGGCAGCAAGGTCTCCAGCAGCCAGTGGGAAGGGCTGGGGCAGGATCGCCAGGGCAGGATGCTCCTGCAGACGAGGGCAGACCACCCCTGCAGGCACTTTCGAAGAGGTGCTGCCCTGGCAGGTCTGTGGCCAAGCCACTGCAGCGGTCTCAGAGCACTGCTGGGCTCACAGCCCAGTTTGCTAGCTGAGTGAAGGTCTCCTTCCCAGACAAGCCTTGGGAGATGTTTCAACGTGGGCAGTAATATGTGAATGTTGTGTAAAATGCATTGAATTGTCTAACGTGTGGGCCCCTCACTCGTGAAATAAATATATAAACTGTATCTAACAAGACAAATATAATGAAGGCGTCATAAAAAAGAGGCAGCTCTGGTATAAATTCTTGCTGGTAGAGCTGTATGTCTGAAAGGTGGATTATAGAACTGCAGTTTGGAAGATTGAATGGCCCATAAACATTTTCATATTTCATTAGCCGATTAATGGACGGCTTTTTTCTTTTTCGGGGGGGACACACATGACTTTGCTGATTCTAAGCAGAAATTGTAGGAAGCAAATGAAAGCAGCTGATGAAACCTTTCCGGGGGCCTGTCCCGTTATGGATTGTCCCAATTAATGCCCATGCTGCTCTCTGTCAAGATGCATTCTGCCTGTCCAGTTACTGTTAATAGATTTCTCATAAGTGGCTGGATTGTAAAAACCTCATAACTCAGTTTAATGCCACCGATAAAATTATCTCTGGACGTCTGGCCTGGATTCCAGTCAGCTCCTGGTCTGTGGGGAGCTGCTGTTTACCCTTTCTTTTCCTAATTTCAAACAGTGTCTTAATTAGAAAACGAAGCGGAGATTGCCTACAAAAGCATCTTCCACAGGGTCTGTTTTTCAACCTGAACATGGGTCTGATTTGCCACATTCTCCTGCAGGCTTTGCTCAGGTGGGGGGCTCTGGGTGTGATGTTGTGATGGGTTGACTCCCCTGTTACCTTGCCACGTAAAGCCAATACAGATGTGCAGCGAGTACGTGAGCTCTCAGGCAGGGAGACTTGCCAGCACCGACTGCCCAGAAAATGGAGGGTGGCTGTGGCTGGGGCAGAGCAGGCAGATGAGGATGGGCTTTGGGCAGCTGGCTGGGTAGATGGGGACAGATGCTGGTGGGGAGCTGCCTTTACACCCCAGTCTGCTGTGCAGCTTGGGAGAGGTGATGCCACGCTGCCAGGGTCCTGGGTCCTTGCCCACAGGGAAGCCTCTTTTTTTGGAGCACTGTTGAATTGACCTTCCCTTTTCCATCATCTCCTAACCTTGTAGTGGTGGGGTTCGTCCCTTGGTTTGTGGTGTGGGTGGGTGCTGGCAGGATTTGTGATCTGCCGAGCGCATGATGGCATAGGCAGGACTGAAGTTCCAGTTTATTGGGCCTTCCTCCATGCACAGGCATTGTTCGGTAGTGCTCTGTGCCGCTCTCCGGTCCAGCAGTAGCTGAGGGAACAGATGGGCATCATGCAGTGTCCGTGGGCACCTTGTGCAGGGGCTCCACAGCCATGCAGTCTCAGCCGTGGGGGCACAAGCATGGCCCCAGCCTGCTCCCACCCTCTCCCTCTTTCCCTGGCAGATCCACTCGGACTCGGATGAGGGGGACGGCTCCATCAAGTACACTATCTCCGGGGAGGGCGCAGGGACTATCTTCCTCATCGATGAGATCACAGGTGACATCCATGCCACCGAGCGCCTGGACCGGGAGCAGAAAACCTTCTACACGCTGCGGGCTCAGGCCCGCGACCGGCAGACGGACCAGCTGCTGGAGCCTGAGTCAGAGTTCATCATCAAGGTGCAGGACATCAACGACAGTGAGCCACGCTTCCTGGAGGGGCCCTACATCGGCAGTGTGGCTGAGCTGTCCCCCATCGGTAGGTCTCCTGGGTGGGAGGAGGTGGGTTGGGAAACCTGCGCCTCTCTCCTGTCAAACCTTGAGCCTGCTGTACCCTGCAAAACTGCCTGCAAATCCCAGGGATTCCAGCTGAGATCAGAGCTTGGGAGCCAAAAGGGAAAAATAAATAAGGTGGCTTAAGGAAAACAAGTGAATAAATCCTCTGAGCTGATTGCCAGCCTGTGGCTGAGCGCTCAGTCTCAGCCCTAAGCTGTGCCCTGGAGACAGGTCGTGGCAGTGCCAGCTGCCCGCTGTGCATTTACCCTGGTTTTGCACAGCCCCCTCGCTCCCAAATGCTGGGGGGGATGGACTGAGCCCTTGCGTGCCGGGGGGCTCACGGCTGCCTGTGGTTCAGATTAGCCTGAGTGGTGTTTCTCTCTGGCTGCCTGCGCCCCAGCCCCTCCTCAGGCCATCCTCTGTGATTCTTTGCTGCTCTCCAGAGCCCTGTGGCTGCCCGGCCATCCCCCTGTGCATCCCCACGCAGCACTGCCGAGCCCCTCTCACCTGGCTTCTGGCCTTCCTGCGAGGGGCCAGGCGTTGTTGGCTGAGATTGGGGAATTCACGTCCCCTGTGACAGGAGTATGGCTTCCCTGAGTTACCGTTAGCCTGCCCGTCCCCTTGCCACCAGGCATCTTTTAAGTCCATAGGTGATCGGCTTTGCTGAAGTGCTGATGGCCAGGCTGGGACGTGTGCCAGGAGGCTGCATGAGTCCATCCCCGCAGGCATGGCGGAGCGGGGCAGTGAGCTTTGCGCTCACCTGAGCCTCAGGAGGGGAACAGGGACGTGATGCGTGAGCTGCAGTGTTGCTGCCCTCGCTCTCTGTGCTGGCCCGATGGTGGGTTGCCATGCTGCTGAGCACAGCTCGAGTCCAGGGAGAGTGGCTGGCTTGCTGCACTGCCCAGAATGTCACACCGTTCCCCATCTGCATTGGGCTATCTGTTATCCCCCATTGACTAGCCAGAGCGCGTAGCAGATTGCGCCTGCCGGCATGCGCTGCGAGCAGGGGACTATAAATCACTGTTCTCCAACGGCTGCATCAAGGTAGAAGACAGCCTGCAAAAGACTGACATCAAAGATAAGGCAGGTCCCCAACATTGTCAGCAAGGGATGAGTCAGCAAAGGGGAGAGTGACAGTGCCAGGAAGGCAGTGAGCTCCCGGAGGGAGAGCACCGGGGCCGGAGGGGGGGTCCAGGGCTGGGGGACCAGGGCTGAGCCGCAGGAGGGGCTCGGCAGGTCAGGCGAAACACCGGGTGCTGCTGGGCTTGTGCAGGCTGAAGAGGCTGGCTGGCTGAAGAGGCGTCCTGGAAGCAGAGTACAGGGGATGGTGCTCGGGTCTGTGCTGCCTCAGGACAGAGCTGTGGCTCTCCACGGTTAATGTGCAGCATATGGTGAGACTGGTGCATGGCCTCCAGCAGGTACAGATGTGCAGGAACTGCCCACACCAGAGGAGCTGCTGCTGCCTGGATGTCTGTTGACGGATGGCGAACAAGCTCTCCTGAGGCATCCAAGCTCTCCTTCCTCTTCCATTACCTGCACAAATCCTTTCCCGAGTCAGAGAGTGACCCCTTGAACTACAGCCATGTGCTCCTGGAGAAATGAAAGACAACACGTGGGCAGCAAAGCAGGAGGCATCCTGTTCCCAAAGGGAAGAAAGAAATTAAATTAATCTATTTTGCTTGAACAACATTTAAAAAGGAAGGAATTCTCGACTCTGAGTATTAGACAAGGATCCCAGTTCTTTGAAAATCACTAACAATTATGGAGCTGCCTGATCAGACTGATGTGAACAAGACATATCAAAGGAGACAGTTTCTATGCGAAATTGGAGATCAGAGGGAGAAAGAAACACTGTTTCACAACATGAAAGGAGGCGATTCCTGCAAATTAAAATACTCAGAAGTTTAAAGTAAAGAGAAGTGCTGTGAATGGCGTGGGCTGTGCTTCCAAGCTGCATGCTCAGAGTGGGGAGCTGGAGCCAAGAGCCTGTTCTGCTTCCCAGGCTGATGTCTGTCTGTCTGCCTGCTACAGCTTTGGAGCTTTCTGTAGCCTGGCCATCCCAGGGAGCGTAAGGGCTCCTCTGTAGCAGCCTAGCCCCGGAGATGGCCCAGCTAAAAGGGCAGGGAGAGCTTCACACGGCATCAGGCGGTACTGCCGCATGGTCCCCTGCAGTATGAATGCAGAGCTGGAGGGTACCCACATGCTGCTGCTGCTGCTGCTGCAAGTCCCCAGCTCCCTCCCAGTTCTCCCTCGGCTTACCAATGGTTTGCCCAGGAACAGACAGCACAAAGAACAGGATGGACACATCCTGGGAAAGCATAAGCAAGCAAGCCTGAGAAGTAGCTTTCTCCTCAACCCTCTGGGGTTCAGCAGCTGCCCTGCTCCTCCACTGTGGCCCTGGTGTGGACACAGAGGGAGATGGAGCTGGTCATGGACCTGGTGTGTGTGAAGTTCAGCTCCTGCTGCTGTAGGAAGGGCTGAGGATGCAGGACATGGGATGCTGCCTGGGCCAGGGAGGTGAAGTTCAGGACTTTCTTATGGGAAATACCCTGGCAGGGTATTTGTGTGGGAGTGCTCCTTTTGTGGCATCAAGGCCAGATGCAGCTGTGATCATGGCCTTTTCTGTGATTGCTATTGGTAGTGATGTTTGCGGTCTCTGAGCTGGACACATAATCTCCCCTAGACCTGAGGGGTATTTTTATAAGAGTGAATGGGGAGCATGCCTTGCAGCCTTCCTGAGTGTGGATGGATGTGATCCTCTGTACTGGCCAAGCAGGGGTAGGAAGGCTGGGCAGCTTGGGGAGAACTTGGATTGGCTATTAATACATCAAAATGAAGGTCAAAGCCTGGGGACCTGCTGGCAAACATGCCTGGTCTCGGCTCCATTTGGGTGCAGATGTTTTCCTGGATCACCAGTGTTTTGGTTCAGCTGTGCTCTCTGCTGGGGAAGGGGCTGGGTTGGGGCCACCCCAGGGGGCAAGGCTACTCTCCAGCTTGGAGCTTGTTTGTAGGGAGCTGCTCATTCCCTGTCTCTGCTGCTCTGCAGCCCAGCCTGAAAAATGAAGGGTGGCTGCCTCCTTCTTCCTCTCGTGCTCCTGCCTTCCCAGACCTTGCTGGGGTTTGTGCTTGGGGCCGCCCAAGTGGGTGGTTTTTCTTCTCACTCATGGCAGCTATCAGCCGCAGCTCTCCATTCCCTGCCAAAAGCATAGTCCCAGCTCCCGGAGGTGCGTACCTTCCTGGGGCATAAAGAGGAATAAAACAAATACGGTCAGATCCGCTCTGTGACAGCAGGAGCAGATCAAAGGACATTATTTGCATAATGAAGGAGCACTAATTGGGAGGGAAAGTCATTTGATTTCCTAGTGTCTAAGAGGGAATAACAAATGAGAGAACTGCACAAACTCTCACAGAGTAGCTGGGAGTGCTTTGCAACACACCTGCCCCTTGCTCTGAGCTGGGGCCAGGACAGCACATTTTGTAGTGACAGCATACATGCTGCTTGAGACTGTAAGACTACGTCGGGATGGACTACAGGTCTCTTTGTTCCAGGATCTTGTCTTGACAGTGGCCAAAGTGGATGGTTACAGAAGAGGAGGAACAGCACACACAGCATGTGTGATGCTCCTCTTAATATTCTCCCAGCCAGCAACCAGTTTCAGCTTGGGGATTTCTTCAGCTGTGGGTGGTTTCTGTGGGTTTAGTCAGCTTCAGCCTCTGTCTTCCATGAACTCATCCAGACTCACTGTAAACCTCTGCAAAGGGAAAGGAAAAGGGGTTGCTATTGCTATCTGATGGATCAAAAATGGCAGACGCAAGACGGTCAGGAAGGTAAGGCCAAAGTCTGGGATTTGTAAGGGGCAGAGGTGGTGCTTGGAGCTAACCCCAGCCCAGAGAGCCAGGCTGAGCATGTGCTATGCCCCTGGAGAAGTCAGTGTTTTCTACACACAGAGCACAGACCTGAGGCTGGCGCTGAGCTCCTGCACTTAGAGGAAGCACATCCAAAATGGAAGCTGACCCAACAGTTTTACCTGGGCCCCCTTGGCATGGCAGGACCAGCTGCGAGAGCAGACTTCACATGACTTATCTTTAGAAAGCTTATCTGGTCTGGGGCTGCTGGAGCATCAGGAGAAAGAGCACAGCTGCTGAGGACCGTTTTGCAGACAGCCGGGCACAGAGCCGTGGAATGGCGCTGTCGGGGCGCAGAGGCGGCAGGTTTGACCTGGTGCTGTGTGAGGCTGGCAGGGAGGGCAGCTGGAGCTGCAGCGGGGCAGAGGGCTCTCCCTGCTCAGCCCCCCAGAGGGAGCAGAGCCTTGTCCTGCCTCAGGGCTGGCAGCAGCTGCTGGGTGCGATGCGCTGGGTCCACCTGGGCTGAAGAAGGCAGGGGCTGGTGGTGCTGCCTGGGACTGTTTCTGCTAACTCCCCCTGTGCCCGCCACCAGGTCAGGACAGCCGACTGCCACGCAGGCACGTGAGCTAGCCGAGGAGCAGTCTGTCTGCAGGACGGGGGCCTGAGCGGCAATCCCTGTTGCAGCCCCTCTGCTGTCCTGTCACCTCAAGAAGAAACTGGGGGCTAAGAGTTTGCAGGCTGGTCTCTGCTGGTAGCTGAGGCTCGGCCTCTGTGGGTACCCCAGTGCAGATCGCTCCAAAATGCTCGAGTTGAGCAGAGTCTAGTAGCAAAGGAAGAGACCTGCAGAAGAAGGTAGGGTGGGACCCAGCTAACTGCCTGGGAACTGCAGGAGCTTCACCTTGTAACAGGAGATGCTAAAATTAGCTGTATTTTGGGCTTCTTTCCTGAGCTCCCTGGGGTCTGCTTAACAGCTGTTTGCCGCACACAGGCATGAGCCCAAATCCAGCACACAGTGCCTTCCTGCAAGACAACTCTGTTGGTTGCACAGAGTGTGTATTGCTGCCCAGAGCTCACTTCTGGGCTGCTTGGGGAGCATGCAGAGCCTGGAGTGAGGGACATGCTGGGAAATGTGCATCCTTTCATCAGAACATCACTCCTCGGTGCATTTTGCACTCCTTATTTCTCTGTGTAGTACCAAGTCCAGATTAGAGACGATTTGGCTGTAAAGATGGAAACTTGGGGTCAAGCCCTGACTCTAGCACAAAGCTGGCTGAATGCAGAAGTAATTATTGTGAAGAGAAATTGTTTAATCTCCACACTGGAAGCAGAGAAAAATACTTTAACATGCAGCCAGAACACTTGCAGGCGGTCTGATCTTTTTTTTTTTTCCTTGATAGAAAGTGCTCAAAACACTTGTGTGTATCTGGAAGCTGTTGGGGCAGCAAGTAGCTGGGAGCTGGGGCTTGCCCTGCCTGTTGGTCCTCAGTAAGACCACCTCTTCCCCTTCCCCACTGCACTCTTGGTCACGGTGCAAGCCCTGAGCCCTCTGCCCTGCACGTCTGAGCACCTGCTACACCCTCTCATCCAGTCTGCATGTGCTAAGCCCCACAGGGAACCTGTGCCCCTAATTTAATGCTTTGGTTTGCTCCCCAAGACACCACGTTCACCTGCTTGGTGCCAGGGGCTGGGGTGCAATGGGTTTCTCTGGCCAGACACCCTAAAGGATGTTTCCATAGTTGTGTTTGAACGATTCCACCACAGCCAGGTTAGCTCCCTCGGGCTTGTCCTGCGGGGCATGAGGGCTGTGCAGTAAATCTCCTCTGGGTTGGATTTGGCTTTCTACCAAGTCAGGATGTTTCTGAGATTGCAAGAAACTCACTTCTGCTCCAGTAATTTTCAAGCTCTGGTTTATTTTCTTCCCTGATGTCCTGCCTGCTTGTTTCTGGAGTGCATCAGCCACTGCATGTGTTGGGGCAAGATGAAAGCTGTAAATTGCATTGTTTATAAAATCTTAGCTGTCCCCTGCCCCCACAGCAACCAGGTCCCTGAGATGGGAGTGCTGCACTCTGGCATCAGTCCAGGGCGTGTGGCTTTGCATGACAAAGCTCTCCTCTCGGGGTCCTTTATATTCTGCAGGGCTGAACTGACCATGTGCTGTCCTGGAGCTGGCTGGATCTGCACAGAAGGGTGCTCTAAGCAGGGGTAGAGAGTTGTCCTTTGGGCTCAGTCTGAGCTGGAGGTGCAAGCTGCGTCCCCAGAGCTGGTCTGGAGAGCGGCTGGAAGCTCCTACCCCTACCAGGGAAGGATGAAGGCTGCCATGAGGATGGGCAGTCAAATTTAGCAAGCATTGGCTTTTCCTGCTACCCGTTTGCCTCTTTGCAGGCCTGGAGCCTGGCTGTACTTCTGTCCCTGGGGAAGTGACAGGTCCCATCGGCTTGCTTGTGGATTCAGCACAGGGCCTCTTTACTCTTGGATGTGTTTAGAGTTTGCCTGTCAACGTTTCTTTTAGCTAAACGTGTTTGGAGCGAGTGGCATAGTAAGTGGTCTGGAGCCATTAGCTTTCTACGTGCAGGCGGATGACACCTCCCAGGATGGCTGAAACTGGCCCCAGAGGCTCTAGGTCCTGCAGGGAAGGTGGTGACGGATGCTAGGACAGGTCTGCATTAGTATTCCAGAGGCGTTCTGCAGAGCCCTGTCCATCCGAGCCAAGGCGCTCCGGGCTGAGCTGCTGTTTGCCAGGCCAGCCCGAGGACCGCTCTGCGCGGCAGCGTGCCGCGGCGGGGGCAGCTGCGGGGGGCTGCTCTCTGCGCTCACGGCCGCAGCAGGAAAGGACCTTGCGGAGAAACAGCTCCTTCATCCCCCCGGCTCCGGGGGGCATCGCCAGGTGCCTTTCGATGCTGGGTGCCGGCAGCCCCTCTCTGCGCTGCTGATCCCGGCTCCATGCTGGGTGCAGCAGAGACGGGATTAATCTCCCTGGCCTGCGGAGTCGAGGGCTGGCTGATGTCCCCGGCGGGTTTCCAGGACGGCTCAGGGTGTGGAATGGGGACAGCCCAGGCAGGGCTTGTGGAGCTGGAGGATGGCTGGTGGCCAAGGTCTGTGTCCCCTCCTGCACCCAGCCCGCGGGCACTGGGTCAGCCGGGTGCTCTGCGGCCCCAGCATGGGCTGTGGGGGAGGATTGCTCTGGGAGGGAGGGTCTTGGCCCCCCTTTCCTCTGGGGGGAAATGCAGTTCATTTGATCTGCTGTGCCAGATCGCACCTTTGCAGTGGGAGAGTAAGAGATGGACTCGACTTGTTAATTTTTATGTAAAATTGTTGGTTTCCTCTGGTTCTGTGGGGTTAGCTGGCTGGGGGAGGAACCGAGGTCTTCATCTTGTTTTACATGTCTAATTATCTCTCTGGATATAAGTTCAGGCTTCCTGGTTATGGGAGCTGGGTTATGCAGTATGTGATGGATGTTTACATTTTATTTATTGTATCTTTTATGGCTAAGGCACATGCCAGAAAACTAAACAAAAGCCGTACACGCTGTAGTTGCTGTGGGCAGTGCCATGCTTGGAGAGAAGGTACTAATGTCAGAGCAGGGGTGGGAGCCGGTGTTCCTAGGCAGGAAGGAGGGGATCAGGTTTAGCTGGAATTCAAGACCTATGTTCTTCACATTGAAAGAGACGGGGAGGGAAGGGTGGAAAAGTGATGATTGGGGGTTAAGAGAAGATGCTGGAAAGTTGGACTTCTAGATTCCCGATATCCTATAGGTGACCTTGAGCAGGCTGCATTGCATCTTTGCAGACTAGAAGTCAAGGCACAAAGCGGGGTTCATGTTCCCTAGCTGCCTGTTGTTGCTCTTCTGTTAATGAGATGCTATGGGAGCAGGTGAGGAAAGGCAGAACCTTCATCACCTTCAGGGTTGCTGGCTGGAGCATAAGGGCAGTATGCCATGATCCTGCTGCCTCTGAGCTGAAGGTGCCTTGCTGCAATGCTCCTCATGCTGCTTGGTTTCCTCCTGCACTGGAGTGGAAAGTGCTGGCCTCAAGCGTGAGGCTCATGCCTGGGACCCGGCAGCCTGGATCTGCCACCCCGCAGTCCTGTTGTTCCAGCGCTTGGGAGCACCCAGCAGCCGGAGGCAGCCCTGTGGGCCAGGAGCCTTCTGTGCTGCCTCTGGAGAACTGAGGGCAGCAACCCACCTGGCTTGTCCAGGGCATGGCTTAAAATGGAGAAACAAACCCCACCTCTGGGTGGGCATGGATCCTGTCTTCCTATTAGACACTGACACTGATGCAGTTTTGCAATGTTCAGGTACATACTGGAACACAAGGAGTATAGCTGTTTGTCAGAGAGATGGATTAGCTGGTGAATTATACAATTGAGTGAATGCATCTGGGGAGAAGCAGCATCAGATGCAGAGCCTGATGCAAACTTTTACTGGCTAGCCCTCCTCTTTAATGATCACTGGGCTGGCACCTGCGGGGTGACAGCACTGAGATGGCTGGGATGGAGGGTTGTGGCATAGTCCTTGGGGCACCAGCTCTGTCTGCATGCATGCAGTCCTGACACAGGTTATACTGTATACACGGCAAGTGCAGGCAAATAACTCTGGGTTCCTGTACATGTGGGTGAGTTTTTGATCTCCTAACCCTTTGCCTCCTGAGGTGCCTAGGCAAGACCAAGTGGTTCTTGGAGTGTGGGGTGTTTGTGCAAGGTCAGCAGGTTCTGCCTGTGGTGATAATGGGTGCAGGAGTGGGTGCTGCTGTGGACACTGGGCATGGACTCTCAGCTGGTTGCTGCCAGGCTGGGCACAGAAGGAGCCCTACCTGTTGCCAGGGGAAGGTGCTGCTTTTTGTGATTCTCGGACTTTGGCACCTCTAGCATCCCTAGCAGGGCTTCTCTGCTGCAGCTGGGAGAGGGATGCTTGGAGACCCCGGTGCCATGTACTTTCCCTTCTCTGATCCCTTCCTTCTCGGCTTTCTGAGCAGAAGCTTCCCAAGGGAACATGCCAGAGTGCCCAAGGGGATGTGCAGGTGCTGGTGTGGGGTGATCTCCTTTGGTCATATGTGGTGAAAGAGTTGTGTGATGGCACACAGGGGCAGGAGGAGGCAGGACAGACCCTTTCAAAGAAACACATGCAATAGTATTTCTTAAACAGTTGTTTGCGAGGCAGGGAGGCAGTGTCGCTGTGGTGTAATCTGGACGTGGCTGGCAGGGATGCACCATAACTTCACTGGAGACAGCAAAGCATAAATAAGTCGACTTGAACTAGCTTGTTGCTGAAGACCGATGAGGGGGATTCTCATGTTATCAGCAGAGCTGCAGCTCTAAGAAGACGGCCAGGGAGAATGAAAAGCAACCATGGTAACTGCTCATTTTCTTCAGTGAACACCCTTTTCAGGAGATCAGAAGCAAACTGGTCTGGGGGGAGCATGTGCATCCTAGCTGCTCACAGCAGCATTGCTATTTCTGCTGTCTTGTCTCCTGCCTGAATACAGGCTGGGTTGGTGCAGAAGCACCCTGGCTGCCTGGCTTGCCTGCAAGCTGTGGGCTTGTGGTCTTCTGACAGGGGAAGAGGAAGGCACCATGAAGTGGAGCTCCTCATTCTTGATCTGGATGGTTCCAGCTCCATTTCTGCCTATCATGACGTGGGAACAGAGGCTTCTTCTGGCTTTGTGTGTACCCCTGGTGTTTAGGAATGTAATGGGTCTAGACTCAGATGCTGACAACTAGTAGTAAGCCTGGCTCTGGGTTATTCCTGACATGGGTCTAGCCAAGACCACCCTGTGACATTGTCTTTGCAGCATGTGGATGGATGCGCTGCAGAACAGAAGGGTTTCTGGACCAGAGTGTGGTACCTCTTGTCCTCAGCTGGTGGCACAGCAGCCCTAAAGAGGTGTGCGAAGCAGAGCAGAACTGCTGGATGCAGCAGTGTGAGCTGTGAAATGCTCTCTCCTGGCCCTTTCAGTTTGGGCTGGTCTTATGCCCTGGAGTCAGCTCTGAAGCAAAACCTACCTTTTAACTGTGTATTGGGTTTGCATTGCAGGGTTCTGGTGGCAGGGGGGCTACAGGGGTGGCTTCTGTGAGGAGCTGCTAGAAGCTCTCCCTATGTCTGATAAGAGCCAGTGCCAGCTGGCTCCAAGACGGACCTGCCACTGGCCAAGGCCAAGCCAAGCAGTGACAGTGGTAGTGCCTCTAGGATAACATTAAGAAGAAAAAGAAAGTTGCTGCGCAACAAGAAAACTGCAGCCAGAGAGAGGAATGAGAATATGTGAGAGAAATGACTCTGCAGACACCAAGGTCAGTGAAGAAGGAGGGGGAGGACGTGCTCCAGGCGGTGGAGCAGAGGTTCCCCTGCAGCCTGTGGTGAAGACCATGGTGAGGCAGGCTGTCCCCCTGCAGCCCATGGAGGTCCACGGTGGAGCAGACATCCAACTGCAGCCCTGAGGAGATAGATGCCCAAAGGAGGCTGTGACCCCATGGGAAGCCTGCACTGGAGCAGGCTCCTGGCAGGACCTGTGGAGCTATGGAGAGAGGAGCCCACACTGGAGCAGGTTTGCTGGCAGGACTTGTGACCCCATGGGGGACCCACGCTGGAGCAGTCTGTGCCTGAAGGACTGCAGCCCATGGAAGAGACCCACGCTGGAGCAGTTCGCCAAGAACTGCAGCCTGTGAGAAGGACCCAAAGGTGGGGGAGGAGTGATAGAGCGGCTTTGGTGGGCACCTGGCATCCAGCCGGGGTCAACCTACCACAGACTGCAATCATTGCTGAGGGATCTTGTCCATTATAAAGGCTTCTCTGCCACCCTTGTCAGCTCTTGGCCCTGGCAGTATCTTGCAGCGGGGAGTTTCCCAGTTGGTTTGATCTTTCCTATGAACAGCTCAGGGCTCTTCTCCCCATCCTGTACTTCATCCCACCAGAGAGGTGACTCGTGCCAGTGCTTGACCTCTGGGTCAGGGATGTTCTGAGTCTGGTGCTAGAGGTGGAACTGGGTAGCCTGTCCTCACAGGTCTTTGGTCACACCATCTCCTTTCTCAGAGGTGTCTGTAGGTAGGATTAGGCTTCCCCTCCTTCCTCTCTTCTGTTGTCCCTGTAGATCTAAGTCCCTTTGCTCCTGGCCCCATTCTCATCTCCTGGGTCCTGCTTTTGTCAAATTGAACATGATGTCAAATTAAAACCATCACAGGGACAGTTGGAGTGAAGCACCCAGTTTAATGAGGCAGCGTTGAAAATCAATAACTTAATTGCAGATGTTTGATGGACTTTTATCCAATTTATAGTCCTTCTGCCCTGCTACGTGTAGAGCATGAGGACACAGTGCTGTGTCTGGCTCTGGGCACGCGAAAGCCTTTCCTCTCCCATGGTTGTTGTCCCTTTGCCGGTCTGTCTGCTGCAGAGATGTGGTGCTGCAGTGTGGATCAGGCCCTGGCTGGGATATCCCTCTACGGGCTGGAGGTGACTGTGTTGCTCAGTGCTGACAGGAAAGGGGCAGCTGTGGTGGTAACATCTTGTCCCCAGCTCCTTCCCAGATGGTCCAGCAGAAGTCTGCTGGGAGAAAAGCTCCCAGCTGTTCAGATTAGTGGTCTCCTGGAGAGCAGGTCCTGTCTAGACAGCAGCCCTGAGGCAGCCCAAGGTCCGGTCCCTTCTGCCACTCTGCAGGACAAAAGGGGCATTTGCAGCAGTATCTGGAGTCTTGGCTTTTGGGGGAGGCAATGCTGCATTTGCACCCAACTGTTCTCGTTTCCATCAGCATGTGTGAGTGGTCAGTGTTGGCCTCTGCTCTCCTGTTCTGCCAGCCCCTGGCCCTGAGGTTTGGGTTGCTCTTCTCGCCTCCTCCCTGACTTTTTGTTTTCCTCCTTGTCCCTGCTGCAGGCACCTCTGTGATGCAGGTGATGGCATCTGATGCTGATGACCCCACGTACGGGAGCAGTGCCCGGGTAGTCTACAGCGTGCTGGAGGGCGAGCAGCACTTTACTGTGGACAGTAAAACAGGTGAGCAGCACCCAGCTGGGCTGGGGCGTTCCGTGGGGGTGTCAGGAGACCAGACCGTGGCCACGCATCCCGCCTCTGTCCGGCGCACGGCTGTGTGCCAGCAGGCCTGTACCTCTGTGCTGGCCGTTGATGCTGGGGTACCCATGCCACGGGCATTCCTGCGTGTTGGAGAGGGAGCTCGACAGCTGCTGCCCGGCTCCGCGCAGTGCCTGCAGCAGGCAGCACCGTGGAGCAAGACCGGCAGCTGCCAGCCTGAGTGTCCTGCCTGTGCCTGCAGTGGCCAGAGCTCCTCTGTGTGCTCTATGCCCAGAGCAGGAGTGCACCTGCAGGCGCATAAAACATCAGTGTGAAAGGTTTAAGTACTACCAGAGGGGCCTTACCAAAGGCTGCATTGTTATCACCAGGGCTTTGATTAAAGGTAACACTTTAAATTAAGGATCGGTTTATAAATGTTCTATTAATATTTAATGAAAGAACAGTAGAAGCTGCTCCATTCCTTAATAACTTATAATAGAGCCTGTTGTAAAATGCCTCTGTAATAAATCCCTAGCAGATGATGCTCTGACATACTGGTTAGAGTAGACCATAACCAGGAGATGTCGGGGTATATATTCTCCTTGCCTCCCAGGAGTGTGACTCTCATTACCCTTAATGGGAGCCTTGCAAGCTTTCTAAGGAGGGAAGACACTCAAATGCTAATAAGAGGTATTTAAGGCACAAAGCATGCAGTAAAGTACCCACAGTTTAATGAAAAATTGTCAAAGGACAAGCAGGATGGGTAGCTGCAGCTCTTGTTGGAAAGCTGGACAGCAAAGTGTTTCCCCTCCCTCCGCTGCTGAACCACAGTGACCCAGGCTGAGATCAACCCCTGGACTTGAAGTTCCAAGTCTCTGTCAGGCTAACATGTGTCTGTGCTAATTGATATTTTCTAAGGCTGTTTTTATGTAAGAGTGAAATTTGTTTGGAGGCTCTGGTCCAAGGAGAGTGTAAGGAAGGTGTGTGTGCCTGAGCCTCTGCATCTGTGTGAAACCATGCACCTCCTGAAAACTGGTCTGGTGCACATGGGCAAGCCAGTCACAGCCCTGTCTGTGCCACCACCCCTGGTGAAAAATTTGGTAGCTCCTAAGCACACCTGACAGCAGAGCTGGGGTACACAGTGGAAAATGCCATTGTCTGGACAGAGGCTGGTATGGTGGGGAGAGTGCACAAGAAGCAGCTTGGGGCTGTACCCGCTCCTGGCCCAGAAGCTGTTGCACCTGGGCTTTCTTCTCTCCCAGATTTGCTTTGTTTTACTGCGGGGGGACCACGGTGGGGGAGATGGATGAACAATGGGTTAAACGCTGAAAATTCAGGTGCATGTGAGATCCTGTTGTCTGAGACAGTTATGTGTGAGTGGAAGCCTGACTACTAGAATGAAGAGGGACCACTGGGAGCAAAATGCACAAGCCAGGACGTGCAGAGGCTCAGCTTCCTGCAACAACATTAATGCTCTGTATTAAGGCATAAACTAAAATGTGCCCTGTGGGACTGTGGTGAGAATTAATGTCACTCTGGGAATGCAAGCTTCTTGATTCCTTGACTTTTTGTGTCTTAATTCTCAAGCTGGCTGTTTCATATGCTGGGGGGGTTGATTTACTGTTCTACTTGCTTGTGATTCATAAAACCAGAACTGCTGACGGTCTGCAGAAGAGCCCTTGGCCCCTCTTGAGCATGTCTGTTTCCAGAATATCCGACCACTAAAGCAGGTATTAGGGCTGACTCTTTGGTGATGTCTGAGCTGCGAATAGCCTTTCGTAGCTGCCTTGCCTGGGCTCCGGGAATGTGGTGTGTAGCTCTGCCCGTTGGCTACTTAAGATGCAGCTGCAGTCTGTCCTGCACCGCGTGTGGCTTCGTGCCTGGCACGAGCTGCGTGCCCCGCTGTCAGCGCTAGCCCGCATGGACGCACTGCTGGGGGCAGCAGGTACAGGGCTGGCGGTGCGGAGGGGGGATGTTGTTTCATCGTGTCTCTTTGGTACTGGCCAGGAGCCAGCACATCAACCCAAGCAAATCCCATCCCACTCCCGCTCTGTGCTTGAATAGGTTTTTAGTGCTCCACATGGGAGTCCTGGTCTGGCTGCCCTGGGTGGCCCAGCTTCTGCCCTGAGCATAAGATTTAATTATCCATAGCAGCAGCATAACTCTCAGAGCCACCATTGTTATTAATGGCCATAAAAAGAACCATAAAAACCTGGCATGTTACATTTCTTATAATATATGGTAATGAAGAACAATTTGTTTTCCCTTTTTGGTTTTGACCTCCTTCTCCGCCTTTTCTTGCAGGTCCGTACATGCATGTGCTGCCTTGCACACCACCTAAGCCTGTGACTCCTTCCAGAGCGGGTTCTCTCTTCCTTGCCTTTACAACCAGCTCTTTCCACACTGTGCTTCATAGCATAGGTGTTGCATGTGGTTTTCACACTTGAGTACAGGATATGGACCATGTGTAGGTTGCTTAGTTTGTCTCCTGTTCTTGGATGTTACTAGCTGTGGTATTTGGCTGGGATTTCGGATTCAATGGACCTTTCAAAGGCAGACCCAAACCGTCTGGATGCCATGCTATGCCAAGTCCTACCACTCAATAAGCCCTGAATTCCCATAGTGTCTTAGACACCTTTTTTGGAGGGAGACAAGCAACTAAATGGCCCCACCGGAACAGTGGAAGCTGCAGTATGGTATTTGCTGGTGTCCACAAAGCTGTGGAGAATAATTCCAGTTTCTGCAGTGTTGAATGATGGTGAAGAAAAAGCACAGCTAATGCATATGAGCTTTTCTTTATTTCATATACACCAGTCACTATGTCTCGTGCTTTGAGAAATAAGTTTCAGACACTGAAACTGTGAGTGGGTTTGTGTTGTGTACCCCAAATCAGGTCCCAGAACTTACCCTGCACATGTTGAAGGTCTAGGCTGGTGCTTTTGGTGTAGGAGTGGGGAGCTTTGTATGCACAAACTTTGGAGGCATGATTTTTTCTGTTAGCTGTGAGAATATCCCCTAGGCTTCTTGCAAGAGCCTGCAGGCATTAGCCATATTTAGGCTTTGTGCTGCCTTCCTCGTTTATTCGCCATTTGCAGATAGGGTGCAGCTGATCTTTGTCTGCTCTTTGTAACAGGTGAGCTGCATTGCACTGTTTTGTGGCTGCCCTGTTGCTGCTGGAGGAGGCTGTGCTTTTACAGTAGTCAGCAGGTATGTGTGCTTCGCTGCTTCTGTTGGGAAGCAGCCACTTCTGCCTTCAGCTCTGGGTGAGAGCGCTTCAGTCTGACTGCAGAGAGCCCCTCTCTCACCCTGCAGCAGGCTGCTGACTGGCTGTGGGGCAGGCTTGCCGCTGCAGGGGCTGTGAGCCCCGGCTTTGCCCAGCACAATGTGGGTCAGGAGGTTTAGTGCTAGTTCCTGTTCTAGCTCCAGGAAGCCTGTCCTCACCAAGATCCTTCTAACTTATGCTTTTCAGATGCTGAGATAGGTACAGAGAGTCCGCGACTCCCAGTGCATTTACATGAGAGGAGAAATCAGCGTGCATTTAAATTTGCAGGCCAAATTTTCATGTTGCTTTATATCACCCTGCACTCTCTGTACCTCTGCAGGTTATTCACCTTTATAGGGGCAAATATCTTCTTTGGCAGGCAGCTGTGCCTGCCTGCTCACATCCGTTCCCGTGTTCTTTGCAATGCCCTTTCTCATCTCTGGCCAGCATGGCTGGAGACTTGCTGCTACCTGCAATCCCTGCTCGCAGCCTCGGGAGGAAACCTGAAAATACTCAACACTCGGAAGGGGTGCGCAACCTGGTGCCCTGGGCTCCAGCAGTCTTGTTCATCCCTTTGCAGGGATATTGACTGCTACAGAACAATCATAGCAGGTAATATCATAGGCCTTGTGATATTTGGTGCTTTCCTTAAAAGCCCAGCTTGTCAGTTCGGGAGCATGGGAATCTTGCTTTTTACTGTAAAGGAAGAGGTTGTTCTTAAAATCTGTCATTCTGCTGTATGCAGGGAAAAAAAGACAGAAGGACTCAGAAGGTTAATTGAAATGCAGTCTGGCGTTTATGATTACTTAAAACAGCTCCTGAGTTCTAGAGCCTGTCTCCTGATTTGGAGACTTAGCCAGTGAGGGCTTAGAGGTACTTGTGCCAGGAAGAGCAGGACAAGAAATACTGGCCTGCTGGGATGAAGTTGATGGTTATTTGAGTGCAGTCATTAGTTGTTTCATCCTTACCTGTCAGCCTTGCCCTGTTTGGAGACTGACCACAGCCGTAGTCCTGGGGTAGTAACGGTGCGCTGGGAGAGGAGTTGTTGCTGGGAACATGCTGCATGCTGAATTGGGTTGATGAACTGTTGCATTTGTGTGATGCAGTGGTGGGAGGCAGAACGTGTGGTTTTTCTGCTGCTCTTGCCGGTTTGTTAAAAACGCTCCTCGGTGCCTGGAAACACAGATACCGGTACGTGCGTGTTTGTGCGCTCGTGGGTTTATGCAGGTTTGTGCCCCATCCCAGAAGCTTATTCACCAGAGCTGTGCACAGGGACAAGGGACTCTGAGCATGGGTGATAAGAGTCTGCAGAGAAGCCACGCTTATTTAAGGTGATTGCTCTTATTAGCAAGACTGAATGTTAACAGTCCTTTCCAGAGACTGGTGCAGGAACTTCAACTGGTTTGGGACCAAATTGTATGTTTGGTCATCTTGAGGAAATTAAGGTGTATCTACTAATGTGCACTGGGAATTAATATTAAACGATGAGGGATTTGGCTGCTAAAAGGGACAAAGGAAGGGTAAGTGTGCTGGCCCATCTGTCAGAGCTCACTGCGGGTGCCTCCCTCCAGGGCACTGCTGCCTCTGTGCTGGCATGGGCAAGGCTGATTCCAGCCAGGAACAAGGCTCTGCTAGGTGCTTCTCTCTGAGCAGTGGCAGTAGCTCTGTCTCTGCAGGTGCTATCCTAGGAGCTGTGGGGCACCCTGGTTTGAAAAGGACTTGGCCACCCGCTATGAAAGGTACTGTGTTAGAAATCTGCAGGCTGCAGCATCCCTCAGCCACAACAGTTGTGTGATTCTGTGCCCTTCCAATTAACTTTGCTTGGTTATGCTGATGCAACCATAATGTTTCCATTTCTGCATCTCAGCTCTGTACCTTATTTGCTGAAGAGCTGTGAACCTTCTGAACCTTGTGTCTAGTATCTTGCTCAGACTGCCTGTAGCTTCTGCCTCCCAAATTGTCCTGAGCTGAACGACAGGAAGGGGGGCTGTGAATGTAGGGTGGATGAAGTGCTGGTTCTTGGGGCTAAGATCCCATCTGCAGGGGGCTGACCTCCTCCAGGATGTATGCCTCAAGCAGCACTTGTGTCTTGGCAGATACGTTGGTATTTCTGTGTCTCTGCAGGCAGGTGTGGGCATAGGTGAGGAATCTGCAGTCTATTTGTAGGTGCCTTGTCACCCCTGGGCTGAGGCAGAGATCTGTTTGCTTTAACTGACCAAGGTGCTGGGAGGAGTGAATGTGTTTTATCCAGCTAAATGGGAGGGGATAGAGAAGACAGATTCAGACTCTTCTCAGGCATGCACAGTAAAAAGACACAAATGGCAGGAAAACTTGTCGCCATGAAGGTGGCATTTCCATCTTTGGAGATACTCAAAACCTGACTGGACGTGGCCCTGAGTAATCTCATCTGCCTTTGAAAACCAACTGCTTTGAGCTGTAGTTGGACCAGGGATCTCCTGAGGATACGTCCATGTACATCACTCCACAACTTTCTGGCTTTGTGGCAGGGAGCATGTTGCTCCTGACTGCCCTCAGCTGGAAGGTACCTTCTCCAGAGGGTCTTTGAGAATGTGGACATCTGAGCTAGAAGTATCTGAGAGCAGAGCAAAGCCCATAATGATGGGATTCCTGGAAGGAGGTTACCTGCTGAGTACTTGGTCCTGCTTTGTTTTTATCACCCAAAGAGTGTCTGCTGTTTGAGCAGATTTGATGGTATTTATGTGATGCCGTAAGTGTCCCCTTGCCTGGTAATTATACTGATTAGTCTGGATCATGCTGGAAAGCCACATGTGCCTTGTACCAGAGGGTATGCCACCATGCGCCTGTATTATTCAGCTATAACAGATGCTGACAAGAACTAGGGAGATGAGTCTGAGCTGGAGGTTGTTCTTGCTTTGTTAGCAGTGTCTGGGAAGGACAAAGTTTGGCAGTTTTTCCATCTGGAAAGAAGGTGAACCTTGGGAGATGATAGTGAGGACTTTTCCATGTTCTACGTACACCAGCAGAGGTCCCTGCCTCTTCCGTCTCTGCATCCTGAGAACAGGTCTGCCACCATCACTTGCTGCTGCTTTTGCAGAGCACCTGGGGGTCAGATTTTTGGAGCAGAGGCTATCCTGGCTCTACGAGATGGGGCCATGCAAGTTTGCTGCTGGTGGGTGTTTATGGCGGCACTTAGACTGCCATATTCAAGGAACCGGTACGGAGTGTGTCAGGAGACCCTGATTTGTCAAGGCCACTGGTAAATTGTAAGTGGTACCTCAGCCTGAAAGACAAAACCAGCCTGACGTTTGGGGTGGTAGCCTGGCGTGGTCCATGCAACTTTAGGGAGAACAGCTTTCTCAGTGACAATCCTGCTGGGGCTCTGAAGAGGCCTGGGGCATGGGGCAGTTCATCTGCACCAGATCCCCACTTTTCCAGGATGGACTTGGACAAACAGCATCCCGGCAGGAGATGGTTCCTGTTCAGTCTGCACCCCCACCAAAGACAAGGATCTTGTCTGCCTTGTGGCACTAGAAGAACCAGAGCTGGCTGGGGCTGTTTGTCTGCCCTGCTCTGCATGTGCCAAATGGCCTGGACTTGATCCCCGCTGGGACGGGTGACCTTGGAGGTGTTCTGGGAAGAGCCTGAGCACTTTCCTCCCATCTTGCATGGCGTATTATGAGCTATATCATTACGAGCAGCTCAGTTAAGTCATTACAGCCTTGGTGAATGCATGAGCTTTTTCCCTCTCATCCCAATTCATCACTATTGTGCTGACATGAATCATTTTCATTATAAAATGCTTCAGACCCTGTTAATTAACAGGATTGCTTAAATTCCAATGAGATAGTGCTTGCCCAGAAATAACAGTTTTGTATTCATAGTGGAGTGGCAGGAGAAGCCTATAAGCACAACCAGCTGAGGCCAGTCCCATGCAGCCCTGGGCGCTTGTGCAAGGCCAGTCCCGCCTGCTCTCCGGTGGGAGGCTGCGGTTCTCAGTGGGACGTTCATTGCTCCCTCGTGGGTGCTCCCTCAGCCCCTTCGGGTGAGGTGGGGTGGGACTCCTAGTCAAACGGCTTCCTCTGAACAGACCCGGGATGAACGAGGGCGCTGGTTCGGACCCCGGGCCCCATCACAGGGTCAACACCCGCTGTCTTCCTGCAGAGGGGTTGGGATGCTCCCTGGCAGAAATTCTGCAGTGCTCTGTGCTGCGTCTCACCTGCGTGCTGGCCAGGAGCGTGGACCTTGGTGATCAAGCAATAGAAGGGCTGAGAGTTACCTGAGTGTGTAAACAGGCAGATGCTGGAAGTGCTTGAAAGATAGTGGGTGAGACAGAGCCTCCTTTCAATTCGTGGGACTGAAGGCAGTGGGAGTCCAGGTAATTACAGAACTGAAATGGCAGAGGGACAAGGGAAGCTGGGTAAAATTGTGCCTATCCGTGAGAGCTGGGGGACTGCAAGGATCTGAAATGGTGGTTATATCTTTATTATAAATGCTAACAATGATAATCGTTGGAATAATTGCTAGTTTCAGAAAGCAAGGAGAAATAAATGTCTCCCGAACAGTGTTGCCAGCTCCTGCTGCACCTGTAATGTCATGTAAGGCTGGGGGGTGGGTGGGGTGCGGTGTGAATTTCCTTCTCCCGCCTCAGTGGCATTTCTGGCTGCCTTTGGACCACAGCACCAGTGGTTCCCTGGTGTGAGCCGTCCACCCACAGCCTTTTTCAGGAGGTGCCCAAGGTCATGCCAGAGGCATGAACGGGGAAACTGTGGCAGCCCGCTGGCTGTGGAGGGCTGATGCCTGGAAGCCTTGGGGTATTCCCCTGAAGCCACATCTTGTCTCCTTGCAGCTGCTGGCACCCAGCTCTCCCCTCTGCTGTGCTCAGGTTATGTTGAAGCTTCCCAGAAGTGTCTGCCTTGAGCCAGGTGGCTTGGATGGCTGTGATGCCCTGCCATTGCTCGCTTTGTTGCATGTCAGCAAATGTCTTGCAAGTTGCTGAGAGCAATTGGACGATTCTCTGCTGTTCGCTTGACAGGGGAAAAGCTCCTTGTTCCCTCCAGGTTGGACCCCCTCACTGGAGAGACACACCACACAGCCAGGCAACCCCCCTCCAGCATCCTCCCTAACACCAGGCAGGATTACTGGTGAAACAAAGCAAAGATGGATTTTGCAGTTCACAGCAGGAGGAGGTAAAGCTAATGGTTAAACAGAAAAGCCTGGAAGAGAGAGCAATTACAGAAACATAAACCAACGTCTAAATGTGTGGGAATGTTAAGAAACTGAGCTGGAGGGGATTTTAAGCTGATTCCTAGCTGTTCTGTGGTGTTGCTGGTATAGTGGGACTGTGCTGCTAATGACCTTGTATCCATGTATGTACTCATGGGTGCCCCTGGTGCCACCTCAGGGCAGAATCATTTCTTTCTTTCATTCTCAAAATATTTCTTCTCTGCTTTGTTTCCATGTAAATGAAACACTCCTGGGTGACATAGGAAGTCGGGACTTCTGCCATTCACAGTGTTTTCTGGGGTTTACTACTCTGTTTCTTGTTTTATATTCCTTTAAACTTTAGTTCTTGTCACTTCCCCAAACCCGGATGACTACTGAAGACCTATAAATACTTCTTTTTAAGAGACTTCATTTCATAAAAAGTACTAACATACCGTAGATTTTGTTAAGCTTTATGGTCTCTAGTGCATTCTCAGCCCCTGACACAGGACATGTGTATCATCTCCGGTCCCCTTAACTTAGAGGGACAGTTGAAAATGAGGGGTTTTGTGCAGACAGACTTTTGGAAATACACTGACACCCCTCATTCTCCAGATCAAATAGGGGGGGCCTCCGGGCATGCTTGGGCCAGGAGGCAGCTGTGAAATGGAGCTTGGGCTCGGAGCACCCGATGTTCTGTTAGGAACACTGCGGCAAGCCTGGCTCCTGCTTGAGCAGATAAGGATAAGTGGGCTGTTGCAGATTTGTGCCAAAGGGGTTTCGTGACTCAGCCTGGGCTTTTACACAGCCTTTCTGTGCAACCCTTGAGGCTGGCCCCAGTGCAGCCCCCGCATCTGGGTGAGTCCTCTCGCTCCTGTGCCTCTGGCTCCCACCAACCCTTCACCCCGCTCCTGGTCTCCCTGGAGAGAACAAACCTCCTCTGAGCTGGAGTTTAACCCTGTCAGAGCTACTGGCAGCCTGCAGTAGAAGTAGCAGTCAGGAACCTTCCATGCAACATGCCCATGAATTGGCTGCAGAGACTTGCTGGGATCAGGTTGGGCCTGTGGCCATTCCTGGGCTCTGAGGGGATTTTCAGGATGTTTCTGCCTGGCTGACAACCCCCTGGGCTGCTGCTGCTCTCCAGAGCTCTTTTCTCCACTCAGTCGGCTTTTGCTTATATGATCTCTGTAAGGCTGCAAAAGGCTTTGCTCCCCTTTGCACCGGGGCCCAGAAGATGCTGTTTGTTGTTGCCAGAAACGTGCTCCTATGGCAAAGGTGGCCAACGGCACCTAGGGCTGCGTTAAGAAGAGCATCGCCAGCAGCCGAGGGAGGTGACCTGTCCCTTCGACTCGGCACTGGTGAGATGATGTGAGTGCTGTGCCTTGTTCTGGGCTGCCAAACATGAGAGAGACACGGGCATATCAGAGTGAGTCCAGGGAAGGGCCGTGAAGATTGGTGAAGTATTGGAGCATCTGTCATATGCGGAGAGGCTTGGGAGATCTAGCTGATGCTGTTTAGAGCTGGGGCTTGGACAAGGTAATCTCCAGCAGCCCCTTCCAGCCTCACCCTGTCTGTGACTCTGCGACCTGCCTGTGCTCACACTGTCCTGCTGGTTTCCAGGTGTGATCCGGACAGCCGTGGCTGACCTGGACCGTGAGACGCAGGACCGGTACGAGGTGGTGATCCGTGCAACAGACATGGCAGGACAGCTGGGTGGCCTGTCTGGATCCACGACAGTCACCATCGTAGTCACCGATGTCAATGACAACCCACCGCGCTTCCCTCAGAGTAAGTCCTGACAGCAGTGGGGGTGAGCACTGGTCCTGGCCCCTTGTGGGTGCTGGGACAGACGGTCAGCTCCCAGCACAGCCTGGCACACATCTGCAGGGTGAGCCAGCCCTGCTGCTCATGCCACTTGCAGGGCGGCAGCACCGAGGTACCATAGCATGCTCAGCTCCTTGCCTGGGTCCGAATGTGTCCCTGCTTGGCAGGACGGAGGGGCAGCTGCCTTGGCTGAGCCTGTTTGGGGCCCTGGACGAGACCCCTGCTCCTGGTGCTGGTCCTGGGAGTGAGCAGGGGTGTGTGGTGGAGAGAGCAGAGCTGGCCCTTTCCTGACCCTCTCTGAGCAGTGCTGGGGGAGAAGGCAGCCTGGTCTGCTGTGCTGCTGTCTCCTGGGAGCTCGGGCAGGGACTCAGCTGTCTGCTGCTGGCCTGGCCTCTCCTGGCTGCTGTGTCAGAGCTTGGCACGCTCTGCCCCAACGTGAGGCACAGTGACACTGCCCACCTCGCAGACAGCAGTCTTGTCACAGGACAGCTCTGTTTTCCAGGTCACTGCTAGTGGCCTGTGGCTTGTGCTTGTCTAATCTAAAACCCTCCACAAATGAGGAGGGTGGGCGATCGTGCTGTGAAGAGTGGGCTGTGCAATCTCTGCAGTGCACACCAGCTGCAAAGACCAGCAGCACGTGGCTGGCAGACCAGAAAAGGTGCTGCAGCTGGAGGAGGCTCAGCTCTTTAGCTGCATCTCCTAGAAGTCAGAAATGGTAAAGTTTGCAAAGAATCAGAGAACACTGATTGCAGTGTTACCAAAATCCATCAGGGCAGTGTCCATACAGAGGAATCAGACCGGCACCTTGAAACATCAGTGCTCCCCAATTATCTTCTCTCAGCCCTTGTTTTTGGCTGGGGTGTGTGTTTCTCCTGGTAGGGCATTCTGGACTATAGACACTGGTAGAGTTTGGGCAGCCCTCATAGTCCAAGGGTGCCCCCAGGGAGGTATGCAAAGGGCTGTATCAGGCTGGAGGGGGTTCAAAAGCAGAAGCTGTGACCCTGGTACCTTTTTCTCCTCCAGAGATGTATCAGTTCAGCATCGTTGAAA
Source organism: Buteo buteo (assembly GCF_964188355.1). NCBI lineage: Eukaryota > Metazoa > Chordata > Aves > Accipitriformes > Accipitridae > Buteo > Buteo buteo. The sequence goes on along the minus strand of NC_134172.1, from coordinate 79,992,424 downwards.
CTGCCCCTGTGGGCACTGCCGTCGGAAGGGTGAAGGCAGAGGACTCTGATGTCGGGGAGAATACGGACATGACATATCAGGTGAAGGATGAGGAAGGGGTGGAGATGTTCAAAGTCACCACGGACAGCAATACCCAAGAGGCTGTCATCACAGTACAGAAGGTGAGAGAGGAGGAAAGCTGGTGGGGTAGGGCGGGTACAGATCTCCTGGGTCCTTTCCTTTGGGGATTCCCTCTGCTGCATTTGAGTTAAAATAAATGCTCCTCTGAGCACTGCTCTAGCAGTAGCAGTTGCGTTTTTGTGCCTGCAGGTGCAGGAAGAGACCTGCCTCTGTTCTGCCTGGATGGCAAAACACAGACCTGTGTCTGGGAGGAAAGGCTGAAAAGGAGCAGCAGCACAGTGTCTGCTGGAGCCTGCACAGGGCGGCTCCCTGGGTGGCAGGGAAGAAGCCAGCTGTGCCTAGGGCTATGGAGATGAGTGCTTACAGCTGTTATTAATAGCACCTGTTAGGGGAGAAACATGCCCACCTAATTCCTATACCTGACCAACAGCACTTTGTATCTGCTTTTGGTGGCAAAAACAATCGAGCAAACACTTGGTGCAGGCAAGATACAATGATTGTTCACCAAGGCCACTGCATTCAGCTTGTGTCCCTTGTAGAAATAATAGCAGGGTGATTAATGATCAAAACCCACTCACTTGCAGCACACCGTGTGCTGTCTTCCCAGTGAATCCTGGCTGCCTGCACCCCGCGCAGGCTGGATGCCCTGTTGGGGGCCCTGGGGGGAGCAGGCTGGAGGCTTCCTCTTCCTCCTGCCCCCCTCAGTGTGGGTGCTGCTGGCCGGAGGGTAGAGCACGAGCTCCCGGCCTCCTCTGGAGGCACTGTCTGGGGAGCGGGTGGCTTTAGTGCTGCTCCTGATGTCTCCGGTGAAGGAAGGGGCAGCAGGGGGGTTCCTCGGGCTGGGTATGGCTAACCCTCTCCTGTTGTCCCAGCCTCTTGACTACGAGTCGAAAAAAGTGCACACTGTCGTGGTGGAGGCCCTCAACAAGTTTGTAGACCCACGGTTTGTGGACCTGGGCACCTTCCGGGACCAGACCATCGTGCGGGTCTCAGTGCTGGATGTCGACGAGCCCCCCGAGTTCCGTCCCCCCTCCAACCTGATGGAGGTCCAGGAAGACGCGGACGTTGGCTCTGTCGTGGGGGTGGTCACCGCCCTTGATCCGGACACAGCGAACCATCCTGTCCGGTAAAGCAGCTGCCTAAACCTCACATCATCTTTCTCACAGCGGTGGGCATGGGGTCACCCGCGAGGGACACACGTGGCCCGGGGGCGCTTGTGGCCGTGGCTGGGGCAGCGGAGAGGTGACAGCAGAGGAGGAGGGTCAGTGGAGGTGAAGGTGACAAGTGCTGCACATGTGGCCAAGCGTGCGAGGGTGTCCGATGGGACAGGCAGCTGGCAGGTGAGTGGCAGCCTGTGCACAAGCAACTGGCAAGCAAGAGCAGCCATCTCACAGGTGACGGATACGTCACTGGCGAGTGGTGGGTTTGTGAGTGGCAAGGGAGTGTTGGGGAAGGTGGCTGGGTGGTGCTTGCACGTCCTTGGTGCTGACAATGAGGCATCCGCAATTGTGCCTGACGCAGGCCAGACGAGTGACCAGAAAAGACAGGAGGGCAGTGATGAAGGACGAGAAATGAGGTGAGGCTTAGGAGGTGCAGAGCCACAGATTGGCTCTGTGTGCGTGTGTGTGCATGTGTGCACAGGGATCAAAGATCAGAGGAGTTTATATTTGGGCAGGGGACATAATCCAGGCAGCAGCTTATCTGCACAGGACATTTCCCATTTCCATTTAATTTGTGGCTAAAGAGATTGTTACCTTGTTAAATTGTTATTACCTAAGGCACAAAGCAGCCTTCTGGCTCTGCCAACTGGCCTGAGTCACAAGCAGTTGGGTTGGAAAGCTGGTGTTCAGAAAACATCCTCAATGTGTGGAAAATTTCCTTGAAATGTGTGTTCTCATGCCAGGTGATGGCAGGAGCTGCAGGCACCCTGTGCACACCCGCTCGCTTCAGATGAGCAGCGGTGGCTTTGCATTTGAGAGCTCTGTAGGGAGCCCATCCCAGGCAGTGATAAACTGGGATGCAGCAGGGACAGGGACATGGTATGGAGGAGGACGTGGCCAGGGAGGGCTCGGTTACAGTACTGATCCCATTCGATGATGTCCCTGCTGGCTGCTCGGGGTGCTGAGCTCCAGCGCTGTGCAGCCATGGGGAACGCACTGGTTCACGGTGGGGTGAGGGGTATCTCCTGATCTTCGTGGAAATGAAGACTGAGATGTTTAGAAAGCTCAGAAAAGAATTTACACATGGAAAGCTGCCATGTACAGATGCCTGGCAGCTAGCAGAGACTACTGTGTCACAAAGCTGGATGCTGGAAGTTGTCTTTGGGGTGAATGTGAATGAAATCAGCCTTGGCATGCCAGGAACTACGTATCTGAGCGTTGCACCGCTTGCAGTAGTTGGTGCTGTCTGTTGGCCATGTTCTCAAAGTAACTCAGCTCACCTTGTCATGTGGCTACCCTCTCCATTCAGGCTACGTGTCTGATATCTTTCTTTGTGGCCCACCCCAAGCATGTGGCTGTTAGCTTGCACTCTTCAGATGTGTGCAGTCTTTCTAAACATCTGTGTGTGTGTACATGTGTGCATCTGCTTTTTCACTTGACTGTTTCTAGCAGTGCTGCAGAACATAGATCTTATTTTCTGATCTGTAATTGTAGGAAAAGGGCCTTGGGGACAGAACTATTCTTATTCTCATTTTTTCTTGTTCTTTCTGCTGCTTCCCTGTGGAGCTTGTTGCATTGTTTGCAGACAGAACAAAAGAAAGCAGTGGAGGGAGGCTTTCTACTGCTGTGCAGAAGGTGATGGGGACCTCGAGCAGAGAGAGGCAGATTCAAGTACTCTGCAGGAGCAAGAGGGTTAGAGGCTGAACTTTGCTATATGAGTGTCTCTCTTATAGCGAGCTTAGTGCCAGACAAGGCAATGCCTCGTGCACAGGCACGAGGGCCCAGCCAACAGGACTCCCAGGCATCTGCTGCAGCTTGGGAATTGCAACGTGTTTTCCCTTGTCAGGCTCGATGCATTCAAATATGTGTCCTCCCTCCAGCTATCCCGAGGCAGGTAGCTCATCCTGCATCCCCCATGCTCCCCTGTGGCATTTGGTCTCTATTGGTCCATCTCTTACTCCCCTCTGTTCTTGCAGTGCCTGCTGTCATGAGCAGTGGCAGCTCCATACCCTTGTGATGCTCCCTTGGCGCTTGTCTGAGGAATGTGAGTGGGTGAGCCTTCCCTGCCATTTTAACATGTACCAAGTGGAGATGCAGGTTTATATTGGTCACGCTGATGTGGCACCAGTGCAGGAGGAAGGTGCTGTTGGATCTCTCCTGCTTTCCTGTCCTCTGGGTAGCCAGCTAATTTAATAAAATAATTTGCCACATAGGTAGCTGTTCACAGCTTCAAAGTGGTGCACAAACATTAACGCAAGCATCCTGCAGCACCCTGCCGGGATGTGACACTAACCCATCAGCAGGAGACGGCAGTAAGTCACCTCACTCTTCAAGTGAGCTACTCCAAAGTACAGTCACAAGAAGCCAGCACTTGTACTTCACCTCTGATACATTAGAGAGCAACTGGTCCTGACAGCATGACCAGTATTTGATCCTCAGCTCCTTGAAGTCGGTATGAACCCTTTCAAGTTGCTGCAGTTCAGTGGATCCCTTTAACTTCCTGATTCTCGTCTGCCAGAGGTGGGAGCAAAGACATGCCTGTGTTTCTGCAGTGGCTGCTGTCTCCTGGACTCCGGTCTGTGTGTTGGCTCTGCCCTGTAAATAGGGGAGAGCCACAGCCTTCTATCATGACAAGATGCACTCTCCCCTTGAGGCAGGAAAGAACAAGGATTGCCAGAGACAGCAGAGCCAAAATCGACTCTGTCAGCGTTTCCAGGTCCTGCTGACACCAGGCTGCCAGTAACAAGGTTTGGGAAGTATTTTTAGCCAAATGGGAAAGGAGGTGCCCTTGGCTCTTTGTTTTCATCCCCAGGCCAGCACAAACAGGGCTGTGGGGCTCCTGCTGCACCATCCAGCCTAAAGCAGGGGCGCAAGTGACCTGTTATGCACACACAAGTGTTGAAGGGGCATCCCACTCCCCTGTTGATGGGAGGTATCCCTGAGGCACTGCTCGCTTCCCCTCTCCCAGCTGCATATGGATGTAGAGCCCCTGGCAGCCGCTTGCCTGGGTGGGAGGAAAGCTGGGACTTAGGGTGACTGAAGAGCACCCCATCTCTCTGGGTGAGCAACCCCAGCTTATGGCTGCTCAGAGAGGGACACCCTCCCTCTGGTGCTGATGCTGTGAAGCAGGGAGTTGTGCTGAAGTTCAGCATGGCAGAGGAGCTGCATGCATTCTTGGGGCGGCGGGGGGAAACACAAAACCCACCATGGTACAGGCAGTAAATGCCTTTCTAAAGGGCTGGTGCTTTTTATTTTATTGCATCCTTGTTTGTTGCCTAACAAAACCTGGAACCACTCTTTTTCAGAAAGAATTTCATTTCCAGTTGGCTTTTTGGCTTTAGCTGTACATTTCCTGGGCGTAGTGCAATTTTTCTCAGCTAAGCCGTTGTGTGAGGTAATACAGTGATAGACTGTCTGTGTATGTGAGGCTGTTTGTATGGGAGCCTTTTGTTTTTCTCTCTGCAGTGGGAGCCTGTGCTCTGGTTGTGTGCATTCCAGGCTTTATCAGCACTGGGAAGATGTTGCTTGGGATTTAAGGTTCTCAGAGATATTCTTGTTTGGCATTTGCCAAATCTGGAGACACGTGTTGGACATGGGCATTTTATAGACTCCAACAGCACAGCAAGAGCTACAACCTGCTTCAACACAAAAGAGAGAGGAGGAAAAAACAAACACAACAAAAAGCTTTTCACACAGTGTTTGAAAAGCTCCCTATTAACAAAACACATGGCATAAAATGTGCTCCTTGTTGCATTCAGGGGGAGAAGTGAAACAAACTGCTTGAGAAATGCATTCACGAGAAAGATGAGCACCAAGAAAGCTGTCTAAATTAAACAGTCACTTGTAACATCCAAACCAACAGGCAGTGCCAGCAGAAAGAGAGGAAAATGGATTACAAGGTCCGCATCCCAATCAGAGCTGGGGACTGCAGCTCCAGATATGGAGCACCAGCCAGCTTTAGGAGGAATGAGCATATGCTCTATCTCTGAGTACCTGGAGGACCCAGGGATTAATTGCTACCTCTTCCCAGGTGAAAAGCACCATTTTACTTCAGTGGGACGTATAAATGTGAAGCTGGACTACTAGAGGTGGAGAGGCTTGTGATGGTCAGCACAGACTTTGGTTGGTAAAGATTGTGTTGCACAAAATGATGTAAGCTGAGCTCAGTGGATAGCGTCTCATTCTAGCTGCTCTAGCACGGGGTTAGCCATAAGCTCTTGGAAGGGGAGGTCTGTCGCTGTGTAGAGCAGTGTGGAGCGGGTTGATCCGCAGCTCTGAGCGGGTTATGGCTGTGGCTTTGTGGGGACAGATGGACATCCCTGTGCCCCCTCAGTCCCCAGCTCCAATGCCAGCCTAGTGCTCCAGAGCCTCCACAGCACTCTGCACAGATGGAGAGCTACAGACCCACCTGGACTGGCCACCTCCAAAATTGCAGTCCGTAGAAGAAAATTTTTGTGGCAAAAGCAGGCAATGCTCAGAGCTCTTGTTGTCTTCCCCTGGCACAGTGTTGGGAAGGTGGTGGCTCTCTAGCAGTGGTGACAAAGGGATCAGATTTCTGGTTTGGTTTGTGTCCTGCCATAGGGTATGGGCAGTCAGTCCTCAGCAGACAATTCAGAAGTGACAGAAGACAACCTCAGCAGCGAAACAATTAGAAGCATAAGAAAAGGTTACCAGTGGCATGACACAGAGCGATCCCCTACCAGCCTCCTGCCCTCTGGCCATGCAGGCAGCCGGTGTCAGATGTTTCCACGCTCAGTGATGTCTCCCATCGCTAACTGGGTTTTTCTGTGTAGCTATTTTTTGCGGACATCTCTGTTTATGCAGCAATGACATGAGTGTGAACAAAACAGTCATGTGCTTATGTGAGAAACGAGGAAGGCATATGGAGAGTGAAGTACCGTCTTGAACTCTAATGGTATTAAAAAGCAGAATGGAAGACAGGATGTGTTTGAGGTCAGGTGATGTGGCATAACAGTGGAAACCGTTATGCAAATGCATCAATTATGCTATTGGAAAGATATAAGGTGTCGTCATCCTGGTTTCTGTTCCTCCTTCCAGCAGTACATTGGTCTGATGTGTACAAGTCAGAGCGGCCAGACCTCTCCTTTCCCTTTGCAGTGAGCGAGCACAGAGTGGATGAGAGGCTGCAGTACATGCCAAGACAGTGTCACTGTCCCTTCTGGAGCTGGCTACATGCCTGTAGAGGCTCTGTTTCCAGCTGGGAGTTAGGGCAGAAAATGCAGGTTGGCTAGGAAGTCCCTGGCAGTTGATTCAGAGATGCCTAGGCTTGTACTTGGCTTCGTGTGGCAGATCCCCATCACCTCTAGATGCAAGGAGCGGGGAGGAAGCCAGCCATATAGGTGCAGAACATGCTATATCATGCATGTGTGTGGTTGCAATATAGATAGTGATTTTTGAACGTTTTTTCATTAACTACAGGCAAGTGCTGTTGTATTTTTTTCTCTCATCCCCCTGTCTGTCTGAAAGGGAGAGAGCTAAGGAATGTAATTTGGTACTGTATAACACTTTAAATGGCGTAGAAATGCCTTGGTGCCTCCATCAGAGCGAGCGAGCTGCCGGGCTGTGTGGATAGGTGCCCCTCAGGAGGCACTCTCTCATCTGCAGCTGGTTCCCCCACCCCAGGGCACGGGTCAGAAAGGCATGGAGGCCATTGATTCCTCTGTGCAGAGTGGTCGTCTTTGCATGCAGAAGGTGAGCTGGTGTTCCTCAGCTGTGAGCCGTGTGGCTGTTGGACCCACAGACCACAGATGGACTGTGCCAGGCGAGATGCAAGCACTAGGGAAAGCCGCCCTGCAGTGTGCGGAGCGCCTACACCATCCTGAACGTGCTTCTAGCCTAGAGCCGCTCCTGCTCTGCTCCTCTTGTGTGACGTGGCCTCTCAGTACTGTCCTGTCTCGTCAGCTTTCCAGCTTGCTTTGTCCCTACATTTATCTTCCTTCTGTTGTTGGACATGTGACTGAAGGCTTTAATTTATTCACAGCCCTCCTTTTGGTAATTTATCTTTTGTACTCTTTGCTGTCTTGTATTATTTAATTCTGTAAAGCACTCTGGGATGCAGTGTGTATGAAAGATGCTGTACACAATAACATTATGCTATATTGTTTGTGATTTGTAGGCCTTCTGGATTTTTAATTCTGATTGCAGTGTGGTGTTTGTTATTTGTGTTACGGCTGTGCTCAAGGGCCTCAGCTGGATTGGGCTTCCCTTCCCGTCCCTTCCTCAAGCAACACACATCTAATTGTGCCCTGATTTAGCGTTAGCTTGCTTTATTCCATGTGTGAGGTGTGTAATGGTTGGAAATGCAGGGTGTGCCACTGTGACTGATTGTGTGGGCTGTGGTGTCATGGCTAAAGCACAGGACTAAACCCAGGTGTCTGACTCTTGTTGTGAGCTGTGGGGTTGCCCTTTGGGAAGAGCTGGGAGTCGTGCTCTCCAGAGGGGACACAGGGAGCGGGTGGGCTGTTGGTGGGGTGCCCAGGGAGGGGGCCATTTGGGGCAGCACTGCAACAGCTGAAGGAGAAGAATGAGAGCTGCATGTGAAGGGTCTCTGCTGAGCAGCTGGAGCCAGCTGGAGGTTGAGGAGCTCTTCAGCCTGCTCCCGTGAAACTGGGAAGCCCAGACTAGGGCAAATCTCACGGCTGCTGGGGTTGATGTGCTGTGTTGATTGTGGGGATGCTGGCCATTGCCCGCCTCTGTGCTGCCAGGGTTCTTGCTTCGGTTGCACAGGTTCAGTCTGGATTCAGAGGAGACCTTGCCATTTGTAACTGCTGTAGCTGCAGTTCAGGTTATCTGCAGGTCTGGCTCAGAGCCTGCCTGTGTGCTGCTGTGCTGTCCTCCAGGTCTCTCACTTGGGCGGGTGCTGTGACAGGATCAGGAGAGAGGGTGGTAGGTGAAGTGGGGTCCTCGAGAAGGGGTGCCTTCCTTCGGTTTGGGTTGGTGTTTTTCCTGAACATTTAGCTCAGAAGCTTCCCAGAGTCATGAATGTAGTTATAGCCCATGATATCTATATCGCTCTGTCTATCCTGAGCATAAGGTTCCCATCAGAGCAGGTTTCTCCCCTTGTCCACAGTCTGTGCTTAGTTCCACTTTATGCACCGAAAGCCACACTTGAATTTTACTTGAGGGCTCTGGGCTTGCAGCCTGGTAGAAACATGGCCTTCATGTACCATGCTGCAGCAAAGGAAAAGTGAGAGTCGTGATATAGGCCCTGATGCATTAGATCCCTATACTCCTGGGGCTGATGGCGAGGTTGGGCTTGGCACATCCGACTGTTCACAGTTTCCCCTTTTGCCTGGTCTCAGGTACGCCATCGACCGCAGCACAGATGCAGAGAGGATCTTTGACATTGATGCCAACACAGGTGCCATTGTGACAGGAAAGGTCCTGGACCGGGAGACGGCAGGGTGGCACAACATCACCGTCCTGGCGATGGAAGCAGGTGAGATGGAGGAGAGCTGTGGGGAGCAGTCTGTGCTGGACCAGAGTGGGGCAGAGGGGGAAATATGGGGCGCGTTCACTGCAGAGGTGACCAAGGTGCAAGTGTTGATTAAGACTGAAGCGGGGGAAAAAAAAAAAAATATGCAGCAGCACTGAGTCTGACATCTCCCTAGACAACCTAAAAATACTCTTCCTGACTTGAGCATTAATAAGGGAGCATGGTCGAATAGTATATTTGATGAACGCTAATCAAATTTGTGTTATCTATGCGCCAGCTCTGCCAGTCATCCCTGTGCAGCTCGCTCCCTGCATTCACACCTGCTGAGCGGTTCTGGGGGCTCCCAGGGGGTCTGTGTTCACATCACCCGCAGCCCCCCGTTCAGTCACGTGCTGTGGGTGGATGCCCCATCAACTGGAGCCCTGTGGCACAGATGGCTGCCAGCGCTCGCTTCTGCTGGGGGCTCATGGTGGCTGGGATTTGCAGGCTGTACCTGCACACTGGGTTTGTGGCTCTGGATGCCTTTCCTCCTTGGTCTCCCTGCCCTTGGTGTAGCTGCAGGCTTGGCAAGGCACAGCAAGGAGTGGATGGGAGGTCCTGGCACTGCAGCAGTGGGAAGGGGCTGTGGGTGCAGAGTGTCCCTGACCCCCCGTCCTGGGGACGGAGAGCAGTGGCGCTGCCGGGGTTGATACCACCAGGCTGCTTCGGCTCTGGCCGCAGTGCTTGGCCTCACCCTGCAGCCCACCAGGAAGAGTCTCGGGCAGAGGGTGAGGTGAAGCTCTTTTGTCCTCTTCTGAAATTAGCTCCTTTCTGACCCTCCCACGAGAGCCCTGGTGATGGTCTCTTCCTTCCCTTATAGCTGTGCTATCCTTTAGCCTGTACTTACAGTAACTGCCAAATCTGCTTACACCCAGTTGGGAGAGCTGGGAGGGAACAGCTTAGTGGCTCTGCAGGTTTTGTTATTTTATCTTCCCTCCACGTGATGGGGGTGGCGGAGCCTGGCATGGACGCTTCCAGCAGAAGTTCTGTTTGTCTTTTCATCTCCAGTTAAGAAAGAAAAGAACAAGCCTGGGTCCTGCTGCTCAAAGAAGCTCTGAATAAACTCCTCTTGAATGAAAAGAAAATAATAGCAGCAAAGAGCAGGCTTTGCTTCCCCGCAGGTGCTCCACTGTGGGTAGGAAGCTGCCCTGGGCATCCTGCTGCCCTCCGTCGTGTTTGCACAGTACCTTGGGTCATGGGCTCTGCAGGTCCTGTGTGTGATGGTGTATCTGGTGCTGTGGGCCCCAGGGAGTGCTCTGTGTTCTGCCCTTTTTCTGAGCCTGAAGATGGAGAAGGGGCTTCAATCCCAGGCACCGTGCTGGGAAGTAGAAAGGCATTGCCATATTCTTCAGAGTTTTCCACATTTTGGATACATAAGTCACCAGGGCAGCCTGGGACCTGCCATGCTCTGCCACCCCACAGCAGCTGGTACTGGGGAGCTGCTTTGGTTGCAAAGCACCTTCTGACATCTGCAGACGTGTGCCAAGACCCGTCTGTCTGTGGGCAGGAGCCTTCCCCAGGCTTCGCTCCAAAAGACCCCTCAGGAGTTCTGTGTCTCATTTCTTTACTTGTTCTTGAGCAGGAAGATGCCGTTCATATTCAAGGAGCTGGGTCGGAGCCTGACTTGGAGCCCAGAGATCGATTCCTGCTGCGGGACCACGCCGCCGTGGCGGCAGCCATCCGCTCTGGCCAGGCAAGGGTGCAGGACCTGCTGCCCCAGGAGAGGAGGGGGCAGCGGCCCTGGTCAGACCCCCATTGCCCTGGAGGGATGTCTCTGGCTCTGCTGGGGGGTTCCAAGCCCATCTCTGCACTGATGCTTTGTGCCTGCTGGCTGGGGTGACCTCTGCGCTGTCTGGCTGCAGTGCTGTCGTGAGCCCTGCCCGGCATCGGGCAGCGATGGGCAGGCGTGCTGGCGCTGCCCGGCCACACCGGAGGGACGGTAGCCCGCTGCAGAGCCGTGGCACATCTGGGGGGCTCCGCGGGGAGGGTCTGCCTGCGGTGGCCAGGGAGGAGGGGACCACAGCGTTGCAGCACAACTTGGCATCCAGAGAAAACGTGAGGTGACAAGAATCAGAAGGAAAATATTTACACGCAGCGGCTAGGATTTCAGAACAAGTCAGTAAATGCTGTGGCTCCCCTCCGGCGGGGAAGCCTGTCAGGCTGGATCGCTTCAAAAGCTGGGGAGAGTCTTCAGCGCTCTGACTTCTCCCGTGGTGAGCTCTGACTCATCCGTTTTAACTGCCCAGACATTCCTCCCAGTGACATTATCCTTAACGTTTTGTAATCATGAAATATTAATGACTGATATTGAATTTAAAGTACAATTTATGTCTGAATCCTCTGGCGGAAAGGGCAGTTGTAAAGGTACAGCCTTCCAAGTGATAGAGGGGTTTTGGAGCGGGGCTGTGCAGCAGCTGTCAGGCCGTGTCCGGCGCAGCGGGATCAGCCGCGGCAGCGTGAGTGTGGAGCACGAGGCGGCTGGAACCCTCCGTGCTGGCATTGGCGCATCCAGTGTGGCAGTTCCCGGCACGCAGCAGTTCCCAGCATGCGGGTGTCTGGGGCCGGGGAGAGCTGGCAGGGCTCCACGGTGTTCGCTGCGGGCATGCAGGTTGCAGCTGGCTGCCGTAGGGTCTGCTGCACAGCTGGGTTGGACGTTATCAACTCCAGTGGAGGCAAGCGGTAAAATATTCTTCCTCTTTCCTCGGTGAGATGTAAACTTCGCAGAAGGGATGGAGTGAGCCCACCAGGCATCTTACTGCTTGGGCTCGTGCCCAGTGCCCCAGCTCGTCAGGGCTGGTGGGAAGCCATGCCAGCTCGATTCCCGTGGCGCCGTGCCCACTCGATTCCTGCGGTGCACGGGCACGTGGCCCAGAGCACGCTGCACCAAGGTCTTGCCTCCCCGCAGCCTCCTCGAGCTGCCCTCCCTGCCTGCTGGCAGGACTGTCCTGAGAAGGGTTTAACAAGCTGGCAGCTGATGGAAAGCTCACCTGCTGACAGCACTTGTTCCCGCAGGCAGCCCGTCTGTGAGGTTCGAGCAGCCCGATACAAGAGCTGTCCTCCCAGCTTTGAGAGCCCTCTCCGGGACCTGGTGCCGCTGCAGCAGAGACGGTGTCCAGGGGCGCGTGCCCCACCTGCAGATAACCAAAGAGAGAGTGTTCGCATCCGAGGAGCAGTCAGAAAAGCTGCAGAAGGTGCCTGGCTGCATCTGTGAGGCTGGCTGGGCTGCCTGCTGCTGGCGGGAGCAGAGGAGGGGCAGGTCTCCCCCCGCGGAACAGGCGCTCCCCAGCACGAGCTGCCTCGGCCGGCTGGTGGCCAGCAGAATATTTGGCCTTGCAACGTGGCAGCCAGCAGGAAGCACGGGGGCTGTTCAGCAAATCTGGCCTGGGACCAGGCCAAGCGTTTCCAGAGATAAATCTTCATCTCGCTCGCAAGCTGTTTACCTTCCTTGGGCTAATATTAGTGATTCTCTTCCTGCTTTCCTCTTTGCTCATGTAAAATGATGAGGCCTTGACTGCTGTGTCCACTGCTGGTAATTGAGATGATAAATCTTCCTGCTGGAGACTGGCTTTAATCAGAGCATTGTGTTTGGATGCGATTTAATGACTCTCATGCTGCTGAGTTTGGGCAGGACTCAGGAGAGGTGAGAGCCATTTATATGTTACTTGGCTTTAACTGCTGCTTCCGCTTTGCTTCCTCTCAGCTGGGAGCCACGTTTTCAGCTCCAGCCTCTGATGTAGCCGCCTGTGTCCAACGAGCCATACCCCTGGCATGCCCCCGCTTTGTCCTTGCCATCAGCGCTCTGCTTTGCAGTCAGGCAGCTGCACCGACATCTACAAAACCACCCTGTGCTTCACAGCTGTGGCATGAGTGCTGGAAAGCGGAGTAGCCCATCCCGGTCTTCTATTCTGCATTTTGTTCTCCTAATTTGCTGAGATAGGGAGGAATAAATTCCATGCCTGCCTCTTCTGGCTTCCCAACTAATGTAAGAATTTTGAATTCAGTAGTGTATCAATTTGGTATTGACGCAGAAGAGTGGGTCGTACGCTGTGCCCAACAGCATCCGTGAGCTGTGTTTCCCCAGGTGCTGCAGCCACGAACAGCAGCCCACAGTCCTCTGGGCTTTCCTCAGACTGCGCTTCAGACCCCAGGAAAGCTCCAGAGTGCCTTTCTGCATGTGCTATCGCTACATGGCTATGTGTGCAGGCAGGAGTGCAAATAGTACGTGTGCTTCAGCAATGGTTGGCTTTGGAGCCTCACAGTAGAGGTTTGGGTGTAAAAATGCGAAGTGCTTTATTGTGAGTTTGTGCGAGGGTCTGGAGGGGTAAGGACTGGATCCCAGTGCAGCAGTAACCACCGATCCCCTCCTTTCCTGCCACGACAAGGTGGCCGAGCCTCTCGGCAATCCCTTCCCACCACTGTGAGCTTCTGCTGCAAAGCTTCCAGCGTTTGAGAGCCGTTGCCCAGAGCTGCTCGGAGTCAGTCCTGCAGGCAGTCGGCCGACTGGAACCCGGGGAGAGGGCAGGTTGTTGGTGTTTTGCATCTGAATGTTTAAGGCAAGAATATTGTCCTGTTCAGATTACTTTCATGATTAATTAAATTAAGAAAAAATACTTTGGGATGTGGCTGGAGGTTCAGCTGGAGCATTTGAGTCTCGGCCTTAGTGCTGCCACGCAGCAGGGCTGTGGCTTTCTCTTGCTCCAAAGCCAGGGGGCTGCCTGCTGAGCGGCGTGTCGGCACGGGGGTCCGGGCAGCGCCTGCTGCTCATCCCGAGCTGTGCTGTTTGGAGCATTGAGGAAAGTGCAGACGCTGCAGCGTGGAAGCGATGGGCAGAACTCTGTCCCCCACCCGCCGGCAGGCTCCAGCAGCTCTGAAATAATTCAGCCCATGTTGGCAAAGGCAGCTGCCAGTCATCAGCCTGGAGCTCCTGTACTGCACTGCTGTGTTTCCAGCATCTCCCCCTTGTTCTGTGTATTTTCCATGTCTCTTTCCTCAGTCTTTTCAGATTAATAGCATTCCAACTCCTGAAGGAAATGCAGAAAAATGGCATGTTTAATTTTAATTTAGGAAAGCGTTTAGGTAGCAGCCTAGTTTCCTCGCTGCTGTCAATCAGGTTTTCTCAAGGCTGACATCAATTAGTTTAAAAATATTGAATGTAATTTTGCCTGACACAACATATTGCAGCCACTGCAAAATATAATTTATTTTAGAAGAAGAAATAATTAAACTAATTTGCATGTCAGTCAGCTGAGCTGGAATACTGAGGAGAGACGCAGCAATGGAAGATGACTTTTTTTTCCTCTCCAGTCGCGCTCAGCCTGGCATGTGCACCCCTCTGCCCCGTCCACTGGCCAGGTGCTGCTTGGCAGAGCACTTCAAGGGCACGTTTCTGTGCCTTCCTGCAGCCCTCATCCACCCAGTCTGCTGTTCTTCCTAGCAGTGGTACATGCCTGCTGAGCATTTGTTTCTGTGTGCCGGAGCGTGTGTAGTGGTGCGTGCATGCATTTTTCTGCATGTAGAGGAAGCACAGGTCAGAGCTTTTGGCCTTGCAGATGTGAAGTCTGCATTAGTTAGGCGCATCATGCCTTTCGTCATAGATATACTCCAACAATCTTAATCATGCTTCTGACCATCATAAATTCAGTTTATGCCCCACAGTTACAGGAAACATATTTCAGAGATGTTTTGGAGATAACTTTTTTCAAATACATCCAACCATTTTTCATATTTTCCACCCGTAAATCCAGGTACTGGCTCAAAGGAAGAGGGAGGTTGATAAAGAAAGCATTTGAGGAACCTTCAAATAGATCATGGTACAGCCAAAATAAAAAGAAGCTGATGTGTGCCTCACTGGAAGAGTAGACAACAATGCAATGGTTGCATTTCTAACCTTGATGTTCCTGGAGATGTCAAATTTTAACCCTGTCACTGAGCCAGGAGTAAGCCTGAGCCTCAGGCTTCAGCAACTTCAGAAGGGGCGAAAGGAGAGCTTTTTTATGACAGGGTGCATTTAGAAAGGACAACTGTGCTTTGAGCTGTGCTCAGGGGAGTGGGTTGTTAGTTATGGCTCTGGCAGAAGGGTCGGCACGGGTCTGCGGCACTGTGCCGTGGCGCATGGATGACCCACTCGCGTGCATGGCATAAAACAGTCCTGGCAGCTGCTTGCTGATGCTGTGGAAGAGGACAGACCCATGGTTGTGCCCAGCTCCAAATACACTGATCGCGTCCCTCCTGATGAGGCTGAGAGGTGATCTCGAAGGGAAGCTGCCGTGCTCAGCCTCACGCAGGTCTCCTGACCTGGCCCCACAGGGTGTCCGTGGCACGCGCTGTGCCGAGAGGTCCTGGGGACGGTTCGGCAGCACTGGGCTCGGCTCCTGCTTGCGGCCAGTTTGGGTACTGTGGGGCACTGGGGGAAGAATGGTGCCTCTGGATCGCAGTCAGGAAGGGGAAGAGATGGGGTCCCAAGCCCTTCTTCCTCCCTTCTCTTTTTGCCTTTCCGCACCTTTCTGTCTGCCTTGAGGGCAACGCCAGCTTGCTTCAGAGCTGAGCAGCAGGGACAGTTATCCATCTTCCTGTGGGCTGAGGAGGGGGTGATGAGATGCTGTCGTCCTTCTTGCAGGAATTGAACCCTTTTTCCTCCTGCTTGTTTGTGGCCCTGGTGAGCATCAGGTGCACCCCTCTGCCTCCCCCGGGCTCCCTTCCCACCCCGCTGCCTCCCCCTTCCTCTCTCTCCCCGAAAGCAATTGCAGTTTATTTCACTGCACCAACACGCCTTTTAAAATAACACACAGTTCCAGGCTTTTAGTCACGACTTCTGCCTCCCTCCCCTGAAAACAACCATCTAATCACCAGAGCAGCTGGTCTGGGTGAGAGGGAGTGATAACACGAGAACAGGGTGAAGGCAGCTCTGGGGAGGGGGCTTAGGTTCCTGGCTAATTATGGAGCAGTGCTAAATCTCCTCTCCCCTGGGTCCTCCCCCACCTGATCTGCGGGGGCCAGCATTAATTTTGTAGACAAACAGGCAGCAGAGCTCCTGCCCGAGCGTGGAGAGAGGCATTGGGTCTGTCACAGTTGCAACCTCTGGCTAAAACAAAGGAGATGGAGTATGAGGGAGTTCGCATTTCTGGAAGCGCATGAGGTGCTTCAGAAAACATTAGGCCCTCTGGAGTGATTTATAATCTTATTGCGAGGGCTCAATGTACCTTTGCGGTGCGTGCGTGGGGTAGAGCGGCACGGCAGTGAATGGAGCTGTAAATGTAATCCCCATCCCGTGTGTGGAGTGAGCCTGGAGCAGCACCAGCGGGTGCAGCCCTGGCCCAGCCAGCGGCTCCCTGCACCCCAACAAGGGGAGCGGGCTGCGAGCCCCCCGGGACCACTGCCTGCGAGAGGCACGGGCCTGCGAGCATGGGGATGAAGGGGCTGCCCTATATCTTGCTGCGTGACCACCCCCCCACCCCATGCCCGCTGGCAGACGGCGCTAGGTTCAAGTTCAAGCTGCTGATGGTAATGCAAAAACCGGTGTCGGTGTGCAAGGCCTGGGTCCCAGGGCAGGAGCCTCACGCCTGGACAGGGAGCGTTCGACCCCGGATCACCTGGGTGCAGCGGAGGTGCATGTGACGGATTTCACCGCTGTCCTGTGCTCTTAGCTGAGCCCTGCTGTTTCGTGTCCTGGCTCTGCTCGCCCACCTCTCGGCCGTTGCTGCTAGCTCCTGGGGTGTACGTAAGGGTCAGGATCCGAGTGGGGGTACGATGTTCTCGCATCTGAATTTGCCTGTTCCCTCTCAGTGCTGCCTGGCTGCAGCACAGATACTCATCAGTGGTGACTGACCCTTATCACAGGGACTTGCTCGGAGCTGCTCAGCTTTTCCAGGGGTAGATCAGGCCAACGGCAGCGTTTTGGGAGTCCTTGGTACGCAGCCTAGGGGTCGGGTTTCTTTACTGGAAAACGTGTGTAGTGAGGCTGAGCGATGCTCTGCGGGCACCACTGGCCCACGGAGACGGTCAGCGCAGCGGGCAGGTGGAGGTGCGGTGCTGTGCGACCCTCTGCGCTGGCAGCAGCTGCGTGGCTGCACTGGCCGCTGGATTGGATGGAGATGAGGAGGGTTTCCTCCCTGCTAGCAGCAGATGGCCCCTCCTGCTGAAGCTGCTTTTCTTTTTTTGTTTCAGATAATCACTCGCAGGTATCGAGGGCCTCTCTCCGTATCCGTATCCTGGATGTGAATGACAATCCGCCCGAGCTTGCCACCCCCTATGAAGCTGCTGTGTGTGAGGATGCCAAGCCAGGCCAGGTAGCGAGTGTCCCCCGGCCCTTCTCCTGGGTCTCCATCAGTGCCTGCAGTGGTCTCGCGCTGCGAGCAGTGCTCTGGACCAGTGCCAGCCTGCCCATCCTTCCCCTTCTGCCTGAACGTCTTCCCGTGCAGCTGTTGTTATGCTGGGAACCACTTTGCTGGTGTCCTACAGCTAAGCCCGTCTGCAGGGGCAGAGGCTCATCCCTCACTGTGGCAGAAGCCGCTGATGCTCTGTTGGGCCAGACCCTGTGAGTGGGGCCCATGGGAGAGGCTGCGGAGGCAGCACCGATTCTCGCCTCTGCTTTCTCCCCACAGCTGATCCAGACAATAAGTGTTGTGGACCGTGATGAGCCTCAGAGCGGCCATCGTTTCTACTTCACGCTGGCACCTGAAGCCACCAACAACCACCATTTTTCTCTGCTGGATATTAAGGGTAAGCCCTGCTGCACCCTTCCCAGTCCTGCAGCCTCCAGGCTGAGTGGCGCAGCTGGCCGCGGGGAGGGAGACGGGGCCGCTGGCTTACGGTCCATCTGTGCCTGATGGAGTTCGGGATGCTCTGGGCACTCCGTAAGGCTCCTTGCCAACCTTAAAATGGTGGGACTGGTCACTTAGCAGTTTGGATTTCCTCAATCCTAGCCCTGTTAGTTTTCTTCTCTGCTGCAGATAGGTCCAAAGCTCCTCTCGTGCCGTCTGGTTAGCCTTCAGCGTTTTCAGGGCGCTCAGTCCCTTTCTTGATGTGAAATCTCCAACCTGCCTGCAGGCAAGGAGATGATGTGGATTTACAGATAAACACGCTTCCGCTTTGAGCATTATGATTTATCCCTCTCCAAGGTAAATCCTGGAGCGTGGGTCATCCTGGGGCCGCCGTGCGGGTGGGCAGCCCCTGTGCCCTCGACAAGCAGGAGCAGCTCAGGAGTCCTGGGAGGCAGCGGGGCTGTGCAGCAGCCAGCCCTCGGCCGCTGCAGGTTGTCTGGGATGCGGCCAGCAGAGCCGGATTCCCCATTAGGTGGTGGCTCAGGAGTGTGGTTCCTCTGCATTTCCTGAGGCTCATCCTATCCTTTGGGAAACACAGCTGGGCAGGGCCCATCTGTTCCTCTGGGAAACTCTGGGGTTCTTTGCGCCTGTGGGCTCAGTGGCCCCCAATGACTTGTTCCTTGCCTGCTGCTGTAACCGATGCGGTGCGATGCAGGTTTTGCTGGCTGAGCCCCTGGCTGCCATTTGGCTTTGCGGACTGCAAGGTCAGGCTGCATTTGTGTGGACGACAACAATCCAGAAAGGTAGTTATCAGGCTGTTTCCTATTTTTGACTGGTGTTTTGGGTTAATTTAGGCACTGATTACAGCAGTAAGTACAGGAGGGACCCTTGCAGATACTGGGGTCTTCTCCAGCCAGATGTGCACTTCCTTGTCAAAGAGGCCAGCCCAGATGGAAGCCAGCAGACCACATTGAAATGCTTCTTTGTTTTTGTTTTACTTTTTTTAAACCTTTTTTTTCTTCTGTTTTTGCAGCTTCATCTGTCAAAAGCCTGATTTAGTTTGTTCTGAGCTTATCAGAGGAGCCTTCTGCTGATGTAAGATCCTGCTTGCTCAGTTTGGTTCAGCATTATTAGGGATAGTCAAAATGGAACTTGCAGCAAAAAAAGCTTCAGACATAATCATAGAAGGACTGATACTGCTTTGTGTCCTAAAAAGTGCAGCTGTCCCTGACCCGAGTCCCTGCACTCACAGGGCAGCTGTTCACAAGACCTTTGCTTCTTATCATGTAAGCAAGCTTTAATCCTCTGCAAGATTTTACCCCACGCCCAGCGATTAACTTCCTTCACTTACTCTGAAGGACCTTATGAAAACGTGCTTGAGCGCGCCGAGTTACACAGTGGTGTCCGTCCCTACCCAGACCCCTCCAGAAGCTCTGAAGGGCCCAGGGCCGCGCTCCCTGCTCCGAGCTGGGATGTTTGCCGTGGCTGGGTTGCAATCCCAGAGCCATCACTGCTGTGTTCTGCCTGTCTGGCGGGAGGGACCTGGCCAGGGGCGGCAGGAGCTCAGTGGGGGCTGCTTTGCCGCCCAGCGCTGTGTGGGGATCGCCCCCCGTTTGTGCAGCCAGGGTCCACCAGCAGCAACCCAAGAGCCGGCGTTGCAGAGGGTGCAGGACACAGGCTCGTGTGCCGCTGCCTCCTCCAGAGCGGCTGCTCTCTTGAGTGGGACGAGGCTGTCATTGCACAGGGTAATCCTTCGTGCTAAACGATCCCACAAACTTTGCGTGTGGTGCAACACTGCATAAAATGAGTAAAAGCTGGCATCACCTCCCGCCTTCTGCTCTCGGGAAAACAAATGCTGTTGCTGCAGGGTTATTCCCAGGGTGTTTGGAGACGCTCCCAATTGCCAAGCAATGCTGTCTTCCACAGAAAGAGGAGGCGGCTGCCTGTGCAGATGGAGGCACCCCTCATTTCTAACCTGTGTGTGTTTTAGTGCCATCTCCCTTCTTTTGATTTCTCCCCCCACCCTTTCTCCAGTCCATTGAGTGCCCTGGGTTCACTCACCTTCGCCCTCTGCTCTCATGGGTTCCCTTGCTGCATCCTCCTTTGTCCCCTTTTTTGCCTCCCTCTCGTGTGTTCACCCCTCTTGTACTTGTGTCTACTCCTCCATATAAATATCAGTGGTGACAAACTGCTACCACCAGCCCATCTGTTTCTTTGTACAAATTTGTAGCCAGTTTTGAAACGTGATTTATAAATATTGCTTTTGCAGCCAAGGAGTGACACTGATGGATGTCAGCACAGATGGATTCGCTAAGCTCTTGCTTAAATCCTTCTCTCTTTTGCTTTGCACCTCCTTCCCTCAGCTCCTGCAAGGCAGCAGAAAGCCACCTCGGGAGGGTGGCTTGTCCTCAGCACGGCAGGGACCAGCATCCACTCGGGAACGCTCCCATTGGAGTTCATCAGGCAGGGCAAGAGCACCTGGCTGCAGCAGGGCTGGCAGGAGGGCAGCCTGGGTGGCTTTGGCCAGCAGCGAGTTCGCTGCGAGCTGCCGGAGAGGCGTCCGAGGCTCCGAGCTGGCCGCAGCATGGAGGGGCTCCCTCGGGGGGGCTGCCAGGAGCGCGAGGGGCGGCTGCTCGGGCAGGCACCTTGCTGGCAAAACTGACCCAGTAGGAGGCTGGGGAAGCAGAACGAGTGAGGGTCCGTTAAAGGTTAAAGCGCAGAGCCCCATCACATAGGTGGAAGCAGAGTCAGGTGGGGTCGCCCGGGAGGGCAGGAGAGGATGCTGAGCACTGCCTAGGCTCTTCTAGAGCTCCTTGTGGGCAGCGTTGAGGAAGCCTGCGAGCGTTTTAGGGAAAGCCCAGAGTGATTGATGGGGCAGCCTGTCCATCAGATGAAGAGCTTGTGGAGTACCCACTAGTAAGCGGGCATACGGCAGCGGTCACAGGACAGGTCTGCTGCAGCCTTGTACTGCCACGATACAGTCACGACACTGCCGCGTGCCCAAACCCTGCTGGGTCAGGGCCCACTGCAGCCAAAACTGCACAGTGGGGACGGCCCTGGCGAAGTGCCTGCAGCCCTGCTCGTCCGCTCCCAGCAGCACACCGAGCTGCCTTGGCTCTGATGGTCCGGGTCAGAGCTACAAGATCAAAAGGTGACCCTGCAGGAGACTGCGTTAGCTGAATTATAAGCTGGTTTGCAGGAGTCAGGCTTTTAGAAACTGTGCCGTTTCCTACTGGTGTCTCTCTTTCCTCGCTTTTGCTCTGTCCAAGGGGGTGCTCAAGCACTTCCTAATTCATCAGACAAAGAATAAATGTCATGTGTCCTAACAATGACCATGATCCAAAAGGAAGATGCCCAGCAAATGAAGTGTCTAAAGGAAGAGAGAGAATTGGAAAAGCTGACCTCACCCAGGTCCAACTGGTGCCATTCCAAAGGCATTCACTATCCTCTGCCTTCTAACTCGCCTTTTGCTGGGTCTTTCCGGCCTGAGAAAATTGATTACAGAAGGATCAAAGGCAATTAAAGCCTGAAATCATGCTCTCCAAGAAATACTAATTGCGTTGGAAGGGATGGTAGAAAGCATCCAAGCCCAGTAACCTGGAAGGGGTGCTAGATAATATGGAGTGACACATGGAGCTACTGACTCCAGAGCTCAAGGGCTAGGCGAGCAGATGTCTGAACTCTCTGCAGGTCTCATTAAGAGCATGTAATGGGTGATAGAAGATCTGAAAATCATAACAATCAAAAGCAAAATGTTAGGATTCAAGGATTGCCTCAGGATAGAGGAAGCCTCCTCCAGCCCCGCAGGGATGCTGTTCTCAGCACGAGCAGCGCAGATGCTGATCTGACGGGGAGGTGAAAAAGAGCATTGAATCTCCACAGGGGCTGAGCAAAAGGCAAACGAGCAGCAGTGGTGCTGTGGCCTGGCACCCAGAGAACTTGGGAGAAGGAAGAGGCAAAAGGGAGAAATTGGATTTTTCTCCTACCAGCTGCACCCGCCTGGGGCTGCTGGGGGGGGTCTGCTCCTTTTGGGCAGCTCTGGTGGCCACGGGTCCAGCCAGGAACTGTGTGCATCTCCCCGGAGCTGGCGTGCCTGGGCACCAGAGCTGCAGAACAGCTGCCAGAGAAGGGGAAGGCAGACACTCGCGGGGCCCTGGGAGTGTGGGCAGGGATGTTGAAATCCAAACTGAAGGTAGCTTGCTCCCTTCTGCTCTCCTAGCGCTGTTTGAGATTGAGTTATGAGAAGGATTTATTAGTTCTGTCTTTGAAGCTGCCAAGAGCCTCTTTGGAGAGGGAGTCTGAGAGACTTAATTATTTTATTATTCCTAGTGATGTTATGTTACCACCAGAGTATATTGCGTTCCTAAACTTTCCTCTTACAGCAGTATTGACGGGTCCCTGCACGCTTGACTCACGTTGGTTTCTGCCTTGTCTGGTGACTTGCTCCTCAAGCTGGCAGAGGTCTCATCTCCTGTCCGTCGCACAAGGCGATACCGTGCGACCTGGGATAACATCACTGTGTGGTCAGGGAGAGGGTGGCATAGGAAACCTGCAGAGGACATGTCAGTTTGTGTAGCAAGATGGCAATGATAGTAAATGGTTTGGCTTGGGGCTTCAGAGAACACCTGGCACAACCTTTAGGGTGATGTGACCGTAGCACAAAGTGCAACTTCGTGAGGACTGGGCAGGAAAACATAAGTGTGGAGATCCAAACTCATCTGTGCAGGAAAGCTGTGGATTAATGTCTGCTCAAATTTCAGTACCACCTCCTAGGAAACACTGCTCCTCAACCTCGTGACCCCAAAAATGGACTTAGCAGAAAGCTGCTACAGAAGAAGAGACACAAGAGGCTGCAGGGCTGGGTCTGCCCGGCTTTTCTTTGCAACTACTCGAGCTGTGCCAATACAAACAAATCTACACCAAGACACGCATCCTGAAGCAACTGCCTTGGGTCAGCTGCATGTAGAGATACAACCGTACCAAGAGAAATTATATTGTTTTGTAGGAGGTTGCCTCGGATGCGTTTTCCAGGGTATGTTTTCCCAGATCTGGGCAAAATTTTCTTCACTTCTATGGTCAAATAGTCTACGTTGCATGGCAGCAGCACTGCTTTTTCTGGAGTATCTCGGAAGGGAACACAGAAGAAGTTTGCAAGTAACAGGGGTGTAAACACCCAACAGAGAAAAACAGTTGTCCAGGGTGCCTGGGGAACCATGGGCGCAGTGGGTGGGCGGCAGGGAGGTGGCTGGAGCCCTCACAGTGCCTGGAGGGAGCTCTGGCTGGGGTCTGGCTGTCCAGCCTTGTTGAGCAATGTCGTAGGTGTAGATGTGAAATTTCTGTAGATCTCCTTCCTGTAGGAAGTGCTCATGTCACCCTGTTTGAGAAAGAAAATGTAGTTTCGTGATGTTTGAAATAGTGTTTTGTAGTTGTGATTTTTGTCTCTCTGCATAGCACCAAGTTTTGGATTACAGAGCAAGACCTCAGCCCTTTCCTGAGCTGAGGTTTCTCAGAGCAGAGCTGTCTGTTATGCTGCTGATATATTTAAGTACTGGCTGCTTTATTTTGACTTTGTGGGTTCAGCAATGAAAATACTTCTCCTTCCTGTACCTGGAGGTGAGGGGGCTCAGCGGTGCAATGTGCTGTCTGAGCAGTCTCAGCTGAGCTGAGGTTAGTGGCTGCCTCTCTGCAACTTGCACATGTATTTCCCCTTGATTTCTAGAGACTGTTTCTAAAAATACAGTGTGCCTTGTGGCAGGTCCCTAACAGGAGCTGGAGCTGGCTGTAAACAGAAGGGGAGTCGCCAGCCTTCTGCTGCATTTCCAGAGAGGTGAGGAGCTGGTGCTACGCCTGCGTTTACGCAGCACTGAAGGGGTGCTCGCCCGGGTGGCTGGGAGAGCTCCCAAGCACAGCGTTTTATCGCACCTGGGCCAGAGATGGGCTGAGCAGTACGTGGAGGTACAGGGCGGTGTGGATGGGGATCCTCTGAGCCAGGGTCTGGCCACAAGCTCAGGCTGGTTACTTGACTGGTGTGATGGTGCCAGCAAAGGTGACCTTCCTGGGCTGAGGGCCAGAGCCTTGCTCGATCACAGCAAGTTGGTCTGTCCCCTTTGTCCTGTGGGTTCATCTCCACTGGATCCAGATGCCCGAGGCTTATGTTTAGCTGGGCTAGCTAGGAGTTAGTCCTGGCCTTTTGCTGAGATGGTGCCATTAATGTTATTTATACCTCCCTGCTATGCTGCAGCAAGCTGAGGGAGCAGCACCAAATGAGATCTTGTTACCTTTGTGCAAATGATTAGCATAACAATAATTTTTTTTCCTAGCTCATCCTTGGTAGGCAATAGGCAGCTTCTCAATAGACTCAGCTGCCGGCAGGCTGCCACGCTTGCTTCAGCCTCCCTGCTGCCCGAGGGGCTGGTGCTTCTCTGCTCCTCCTGACAGCTCTGCCAAGTTGCCTCTGTGCTGGTGCCACATGCTGCTCCAGGAGTCCCAGCCCCAGTGGCAGATGTCCTGCAGGACCAGGTGGCTGCCCAGGCAGAGGGTCGGTGGTCCCTGCCTCACGTACAGAGAAGCCGGGCAATGCGTGTGGTGCAGAAAGATCGTGCTGTCCGCTGTGGGCAATCCCCTCCATTGGCTGGGGATGCCGCAGCACTCGAATCATGTCTGACTCGAAGCATAGGTCGGTGCTGGGTGCTGCAGCCTTGCAGGCAGAGTGCTGACACTGCATACAGTATCTCCCTTCTGAGGCAAACTGTCCCCAGATCAACTCGTACAAGCATTTGCCTTATTGCTGTCTTCTGCTCTGTGCTCCTGAGGATGTTGCCTGCCTGAAGTCAGCTGCTGCGAGCAGGGATGAGTGTGGTTACCTGGAAAATTCCCTTAATGGATAAAAGATGCTACATCCAAAGGAAGAGTTTTTTTCTAGTGACCTGCAGCACAGTTCTGTATGCATGAATAAGATCTGGTTTTGAATATCACCCTTGTGGCACTCAGTGCAGCCTCCAAACGTGGGCTGGTGTGGTCTTCTCTCCAGTGTCCTTGCCTTTCCCGTGTTGAGATCTTCAAGGTAGACCTGTGCTCTCAGGTGAACTGGAAGAGATTACTTTTTCCCCGTCTCCTTTACGCTGGAATCCCAGCCCTCCCCAGCTAGGGTGCCCAAGGCTTTGCTCTTCCCAGCAATACGGCTGTATTTTGGCAACACAGAAAATTCTGGTGGGCTGAGTCCAGAAACCTGATGCTAGGAAGCAGCAATCTGGTATTTAGCACCATGACAGCTGAGCGCTCTTCTGGGCACAAGCCCGTGCACTGCTGCCTCCCCTCTGGGCACAGACAGCCCATCTTCCTCGCTCTTGCTGTACCTCGCCATGCTCGCCTCCAGCACGCTCTGGGTGGGCTTTGCCTCTGCACCTGCGTGTCAGCACGGAGGGGGTGCAGATTGCCCCAGCTCCTCCTCTCCCAGACTGCCCTGAAGCAGAGACCAGCCTTGCCCTCGCTTGCCCTTTGCTGGGGTTGGTTGCAGCAGTCCAGCAGGTCATCTGTGCCTCTGCTGGCAGAGCTGGCTGAGGGCTCAGCACTGGGATCCTGGCAGACTCTGCCCAAACTGCTTTGCCCCCGGCCCCAGGGGGTAGGTGGGCTCTGCGCTCTGCTCTACCCCGGCTGCTGCGCAGTGCCCCCAGGATCTGCCCTGCTTCCCGTCTGGCCAGTGGATCTTCCCTGTCCCGCGGCTCAGCGTGTGCCTGCCCCTCTGCTCCGCTCTTGGCTCACCTCCTGTCCCCGGCGTGCCCCGTGTGCTCCCATGCAGCACCCAATCCATACAGCAATTTCCGTGGTGGCAGGCAGCCCAAGAGCCAGAATTAGAATAGATGTCTTTTCCGATCGAAGAGCTGATTGATACAGAAAGGGGCTAGTCCGGCATAAATCAGGTGCAATGAGGAGAGAGTCTGTAGACAGCAGCACCTTGCTGTGAGCAGGCCAATCTATGTTTTATTAGATAAAGACTGCAGACAGTCGGTAGCAACTTCTGACATCTGGCCGCAATTGTTCAGCTACTATTCAATCCCTTCCTGCCTGCTCTGCTGCTGGCTGGCAGTGAGTAGCACACATGAGCAGGGAGCCAAGCTGATTTTCGGTCCCTGTTCGTACCCTCCCTGCTCCAGGTCATCTGGGCGCAGCTGCTGCTTGGGTTCATCTCTGGCACCGGGGCCCTGGAGGGTCCCGTGAAGTGGCTGTGTTAATGGGATCGTAATGGGTTGTGCTGTGCCGGCTGAGCCCCTGAAACAGCAGGGTTTGAGCAGATGGGGAGGAGGACGGCTGGCTCGGCGGGGAGGCTTGGAAGGAGCTCTGCCTGCTCCTTCAGGAGTCACAAAGGATCCTAGGGGTATTTGGCCCTCCAGCTGAGGCAGGACCCTTCCCCCGCAGGTTTGGAAGCAGTAACTGCTTTTGCAGGTTCAGTGCCACCTGCAGAGCCCCATCCGCTCTGGTCTCCATGTCAGCAACTGATTTTTATCCTGATTCCTTCTCTGTACCGCTCTCAGAGGTCTTCCAGAAGGTTTTTTCCCCTCTCTCTGCTCCAACTTCATTGTTTGTCAGTGTGGCTCAGACACCCGTGTGCTGTTGCTCCTGTGTTGGGTTTGCCATGCCCTGGGCACACTGGCAGGTGAGATGCCGAGCTGGCTGCCTCTGGCTGCTTGGGCTGCTGAGGGGCTGTGGCGCAGGGGACCCATGAGCTGGGTCCCTGCTCCCCCGTGATGGAGAGGAGGGAGGCCTCGTCCCCTCTTTGGGCGGTTGCTGGAGTTGGCGCACGAACAACCGCTGTTCGTCTTGAGCACAGAGGAGCTCACAGTGAGTCCCGCTGGTCGTGCCATGGGACTGACTTTGCTGTGGGTTTACTTGTTCCCTGCAGACAACACGGCTGCGGTGCACACGCAGAGAATGGGCTTCAATCGCCAGGAGCAGGACGTGTACTTGCTCCCCATTCTGGTGGTGGACAGCGGCCCCCCAGCCCTCAGCAGCACGGGGACTCTGACCATCCGCATCTGCGGCTGTGACAGCAACGGGGCCATCCAGTCCTGCAACAGCACAGCCTACGTCGTGTCAGCGACGCTGAGCCCCGGCGCCCTCATCGCGCTGCTGGTGTGCATCCTCATTCTGGTTGGTGAGTGCCCGCCTGTCCCCCGGCCTCCTCCTGTCCTGTCCCGTCTCCTCTCCATCCAGCATCACGCAGACGAGCCCAGGCGGTTGCTGTAGGCACGGTGCAGGCTCCTCTGCCGCCTGTCTCCCTGCGTGGGGGGCAGAAAGCCCGGCCCCTGCCCGTGGTGGACCGTCGGGGAAGCTGCCGTGTTTGCCCCTCGGCTGAGCAGGGCAGCCAGAGCAGGGCTGCCGCCCGGCAGAAGCTGGAGAGCCGCTGGCTTGCTCCCCACCTCAACGAGCAGGAGCCGAGAGCTGCTCGCTGACTGCCGTGCGGTGCCCGCAGCAGGCGTCTCGCAGCAGATGGGGCGCATGTGCGTCCCAGCGCGGTGCCCGCAGGCGGCAGGTGTGGGGCGCGTGGTTGCGCTCTTACCTGGGCAGGGTCAGCGTTAGAGCGTGTGTGAGCGTGTGGGCAGGACGGGGAGCTGGGGTGCACGCAAAGCAGAGCGTTGCCCGGGTCGGGACCTGCACCCTGGGAATGCTGCTGGCTGCCACTGACACACTGGCACGAGCTTGTGCTGGGCCACCACGGCACAGCACGAAGGTGCAGGGGAAGCGTGGGCTTGCGTGCGTGTGGGAAGGGGCTCTGGGAGAGGGGTGTTGCAGCGCCCTCGGGTTTAGCATGGGGCGGCTGATGGGCGCTGCTGCTGAAAGCCCTCCGACATCGGTGCTGGCTCACAGCTGGCTTCTGAGGGCTGTCTGGACATCTGCAGAAGCCAGCATGTTGTTCGGTGAAGTCTCTCCTTGGCACATCTCTGCTCCCCGTCTCCTGCTGTGTCTCCGTTTAGAAAACCCTTTCCCACAGGGTGCACTTTACACTGGTTTCATTTTCCAACGCAGCGCAAACAAATTTCTGCCTAATTGCCCAAACGAATAAAGTGCACATCGGTGCTTTAAAGGTGATGGGATGAATGGATGATGATCCAGGACACAGCTGTGGCTCGTTGCTCAGGCTCTGTGCCATCTGCTCCACATTCACCCTCCCAACATTTGGCTGCTGCTGTGATTCATGCACCCCCTTTTCCTACTCATCTTCTGCAGAATCCATCCGTTTGTCTGTCCAGCCGTGCGTTCATCCATCTGTCCCTCCTGTCTCAGCGGTCGCGCTGCATGGGAAAGGAAGTTCCCGGTCTGCACTGGAGCCTGGTGCAACAAACCTCTCTCCAAGCCAGTGACACAGCACAGCTGCTACTTGATGAGCCTGGCTGATAGGAACCGGCTGGCATGCTGGCGGTCTTGGCTGCGGGGGTCCCTGTGCCGGAGGGTGCTGTGTCTCTGCACCCTGCTGCCGAGCACGGGCTGTCCTCGCCCCCACGGGAGTGCAGCTTGCACGAGCCCCTGCGCCCATCTGACCATCTCTTCCTTTCCCAGTGCTGGTCCTTCTGATCCTCACGCTGAAGCGACACCACAAAAGCCACCTGACATCCGAGGATGACGAGGACATGAGGGACAATGTCATCAAATACAACGACGAAGGGGGTGGCGAGCAGGACACAGAGGCCTACGACATGTCAGCCCTGCGCAGTCTCTACGACTTCAGTGAGATCAAAGGCGGCGACGGAGGTGGCGGGCCGGGAGAGGGGGGCCCGAGCGGCAACCCGGCTTCCGAGCTCCATGCCCTCCCGCAGTGGGTGCAGAGTCCAGACCTGGACTTCTCCGTGTTCAGAGACTACATCTGCAGGAAGGTGGAGCAGGCAGACGAGGACCTCTCTGTGCCGCCCTACGACTCGTTCCAGACCTACGCCTTCGAGGGCTCGGACTCCCCTGTGCCCTCCCTGAGCTCCATCAACACCTGGTCCAGCGGCTCGGAGCAGGACTTCTCCTACCTGGGGGGCTGGGGGCCGCGTTTCCGGCAGCTGGCAGCGCTGTATGCTGGGCGCAGGGGCGAGGAGGACAGCGAGGAGTCCTAGCCGTCCCACCGACTCCCCACGAGGCTCCAGGAGGTGGACCGGGGCTCCGTGCCACGGGGTGACGGCGCGCGCCTCCGGCCAGGCTCCGCAGCTGCCGGAGAGGGGCTGTGCCGCGGGGCCAGGGAGCGCCGGGCAACCTGCTCCTTGGTGGCTGCCTCCTGTTCGGGGCACCTCTGCACCGCACGGTGAGGCTGGAGCGCCCAGAGGAGCCACTGTGGCCGTCATCTCCTTGACACCAGTCTCCATTAAAGCACTACGCATTAATTGAAGCAAGAGAAAAATCTAATTCAAGAGAGTTTGGAGGGGGCTTCTCCCCCACAAATTATCATTTAAATAGATCTGTTCAGTGAGCCCAGTTCAGGAGAGGAAGAGCAAACCGGGAGCCTTTTGTTGTCTAAATTGTTTTTGTCACTTGAGTCAGAGCATTTGAAGTGCTTTGATTTCTCTAAGAGCTTTCCTTGCAGAGAGAAACAAGCTTTTAACTTCTGTTCATCTTTTCCCCCCCGCCTTATGTTTGCTCGCTTTCTGGAGTCGTCCTTCTCTCTGCGCGTGGGCTTCTCGGCAGCACCCGGCTGCTGGCACGGCGTTGGAGGGAGCGTGCCACGCTGGCGATGCACGTGCTGGATGTGGGCTCCAAGGCCACATCCTGCACTGAGCGACCGCTGCGCTTGAGTTCACTTCAAAACACACTTCTCCTCCAAGCTGCAATTGCTTTGCCTCTCAGTTCTTAGACCTTGTGGTTATCAAAGATGCTTGTGATTTGAAGGGCCTCGCTGCCTCCCTGCACAGCGGGCATTGTCTACAAGGTCCTGATGTGCCCCACAGCCCCGGTGACAGAGGGGGACGTCCCGCCTGCCGCCGAGGCACGGTGCTGTGGCCTGAGCCGCAGAGCAGCCGCGGCGCTGGGGAGCGCCGTTGGCGGGGCACGGAGTGGCATTCCCTGGGTCGGCTCTGCCAGCCCCTCGGGGCAGGCTGGGCCCGGGTCTGCAGGGCTCTGGGCCAAGCCGTAGCTTTCTACCAAATGGCGTGGGCTGCGCAGAGCAGGACGTCGGTGCACCCTGGCCTTCAGTGGTGGGGGAGAGCTGCATCCTGGCTAGCGGACCATGCTGTAGGGTGCGAGAGAACCCCAGCCCCCTGGTTTGGAGGGATAATTCCTGCTTATGCCCAGCTGACAGCAAAGCATCACCATTGGTGATAGAAAAAACATCCCCAGGACATGTGTATAAGGCCAGACCCTGCTAGCGCTGCTGCGTGGTCAAGCTGGTTGCTGCAGGCTGGGCAGCGGGTCTGTGACACCTCGGGGTACCTGGCCCTGCAAGAAACTGGCATGAGCTCCCGCAGCAGGGCCGTGTTTGCACGAAATCTTTGGTTTTGGGAGGCAGGTCAGGAGGAGGCTGGTGGGATGTGCTGTTTCTCCTCAGGCTGCAGATGATGCTGGAGGAAACCACTCACTGCCCTGCACCTTTCTAGCCTGCTGACTTCCCCTGGGGTAAATTGAGCAGCACGTTGATCAACACGCTCGGGCAGCTTCTCAGGCCATGCTGGTTAGTGTAGCTCCTTACCTGCTCATGTTGGGAAAAAAAAGTCAATTATATCATTGATAGGTAACTGATAAGGTCTCCCAAGGCCTGACACATCCTGGGCTTGTCATTGGGTTTGTCCTTTTAGTTTAGCCACAGACAGTGTTTTCTCTCCTTGGAGAAGGTTTAACTGTAAATGTACATGCGTGTTCATTTTTTTACTGTGTTTTGCTTCCCGGCTGCTGGTGTTGGTCCTTTGGCTGCAGCGCAAGACCTGACAGCGGAGAGGGGCAGCACACGGCTTTTCCCTGGCTCCTGCCCTCAGCTGCTCCTGCCCGCTGCCGCCACGTCTGCCCACACGGGAGCCGCAGCTTGGCTTTTGCGCTGGGACCAGGAGCTGCTCGCTTCTCAGGGTCTCTCTGGTCCCCCCCCCAAGGAGGCGGCGGGCACCCGCTGCTGGCACCCGCGCCCCGGCAGGCTGCTCGTTCACTGTGATGATGCTGGGGAGGCAGCGGGGCCGATGGGATGCTTCACACTGGCCCGTGAGTGCCGGCTCTGGCCATGTTGCCTCAGGCAGGTGATGCCCCACACCCCGGAGCAAGAGAATGGAGAAAGCCCTCTCTTTCCTCAGGAACGTGTTTGTGTTTTCCCTCCGGGCTGAAGAGCTGTGCCCGAGCCCCTCCAGAGCTGGCCCTTCCTCTAGCAAAAGTGTTGTGCAATAGCAGGGCTCTGTCCGTAGGAGATGGGGTCTGACAGGGTATGTATTTAGCAACCCTCCCACCGGGTTATTCCCCATCCCCGATCAGCCAGTCCTCCCCGGCGCGCATGCACGCACGCTTGCATTTTAATTTCTATCCCACATGTAGATACGGGAGGAGCGTGGTGCCGAGCAAGCCGGCCGCTCCACGCGGTGCTGCCCTGCACTCCCTGCCCACCCGCACCCGGCAGGAGGAGCTGGCAGCTGCCACAATGTCTGATGGAGTCACTTTGGTTTTCTTTCTCTACCCAAATGAAATTAGGAGGTTGATTTCCTCACCCTTGTTATTTTTTCAAGGTCTTTCTAGGACCTGGAAATAAATTATTTCCTTGTCGTCTAGCCTGAGTCTTATTTGCTTATTTTGTCTTGTTTTGTTTCCTCATGTTGCACTGTCAACGTGGTCCCATCAGCGCCTTCCCAGAGGGACCAGGCTGGCTGCTCTGCCGGCAGGACAGGCCATGGCACAGCCCAGCGCAGCGTGTTCCCTGCCGTGAGCCAGCAGCTGAACCGCCTGCCTCCCGCAGCACGTTCCCACTGGCAGGATGCTGCTTCTCTGACTTCTTCCCATTTTTCATTGAAATACTCATCAGAAAAACCTTCTTCAAGAGAAGGGTCAGTTTTTCTGTCTGAATTTGAAGGAAATGAAAAAAAAAAACGCCCTTGGCTTTTTCCATCTCTTCAGGAAGAAAAAGTCGGGTTGTGCTTTGAGTGGCCCGAGGTGCTGGGTGCGTGCTTCAGGCTGGCTGTGGTGCCTGCCTGCTGTGTCTGCGCCCAGCAGGAGCCACCCCAGCAGCAGGGTCCGGGGTCTGAGCCGCCGCAGCCGGGCACAGGCTCCTCCGCGTGGTCCCAGAAGCACTGCCCCTGTGGGAGAGCGGCAGCAGCTGGTCTCATCCTGCAGAGCAATGGCAGAAAGAACAAGAGGCAAACTGCACGCCACGCGACAAAAGAAAGTCTGATGATGCATCCTCGTGATCTTCCTTTCTCAGCCAACAGAATTCCTTAATGTTCTTTAAAAAGTGCATCTTTAGTGTTGTTCTCTTGAAGCCACGGACAGCCTCATAGCTGACCAGCCTACCACTCACGAGCACGGATCCCGGTCATGTACTTCTTCCCAGCTTCAGTACAACTAGGCATTGTTAACGGGATTTATTACCATGACCTGTTCTCATGTTGGTAATGGCATGTATTATGGCAGCGTTCAGTTGCTGGCTGCAGCAAAAAAAAATCCCCTTCATACTCAGTTTTAATACTGAAATGATGCAAATAAATTACACTCTAGCCTGACCACAGATAAATCAATCGCTGATGGCTTTCTTGATGGCAAGGGACTGGGGAACGATCAACGTGCTAATGGCAAACAAGCGTGAACCTCCCTGGGCCCTGGAAGCCTCATCAAGGCACGCAGCTGCAAATCCTCCGGCACCCGTCGGTGGTGATGGCACGCTGCAGAGGGCTGGATGCAGCACACAGCAGCTGGCCGGCACAGAGAGAGGGGGACATGTGCTAAACTCTGTGGTGGCATAATGTAGGTCAGCAGATAGCACAGGCGGAATTTAAACCTCTCCATAAAGCGACAGTCATTTAAATAGCATCTTGCAGTCCTTGCTCCAAAACAGGCTTATTGATCCCTGAGGTCTTTAAGCATTTCCGTATCCTTCACCACCCCTGTGCCTCCACTCCCATCCTGCTCCCTTGATTATTCACTAAATGTTATGGAAGAAACATCTGGTGACCTTTGACGACAGCAGTTAGTGGGATGCTCTAACCGACGGGAGGAGTCTTGAGGCTGGAGGGTTTTTCAGATGCTGAAGGTGTGCTGCCAGACGTCAATGTATGCACTATTTTTCTTTTCACAGTTGCAGCGAATGCCTCTATAGCTGCCAGCCTTGAGGAGGCCTTTTGGCAAGCAGCATCATTAATTGCCCACACACAGCACGCGTGTCAGTGGTGCACTCACAGCTGTATGCTCCAGCAGTTCTGGAGTTGGCCAGTTGCTGTTTGCAGAGAGCTACTGATGGTTGCTGTGTGTTTGCACCCTGGGTTTTCAGCCCAGGACCTTAGAAACAAGAGCTCTCGTGTTCCAGCTGCAGCCAGCACAGAGATGTGCTCTCTTTGAACCTTGCTGTCCAACTTCAGGCACCCAAACAAGCAGCCTAGTTATCTTGGGACTGTGGGGATCAGGTGGGCTGGATTGTCCTAGGAACTCCCCATTGACAGAGGAAGCGCCTGCAGTTAGTGAGCTCCTCACAAAGGAGGTAACAAGTGCCTAGCATTCAGCGTGAGGAGCCTGGGCCATGCAGAAGGATTTGCTGCTTGATATTGTGGAGGAATGGAGAGAGCTCAAAGCAACAAATTGCCAGCCAGAACCATACCCTCAACTACAAAAGAGGAGGATTATTGAGAGCTCTGATTGCCAAAGCGTCTGTGAAGATGTTTTAAGAGCTCCATGCCCCCTCAACACAGCACCTTTTGAGGAAATTTTTCTACAGCAACTTCTCTCTCTTCAGCAGTTGCACAGCAGCCTCTGGCTCCTCGCAGGGCAGTGCAAGGGCAGGTTGATCTCCTCCTTGCTCCTGCAGGAGAGGAAGCCAGTCCTGCTCTGCAGACTGGTGTCCAGTGACAGGACTATCTCAGATCCAGGGGCTGAGCTGGCTGGCTGGGCAAATCCAGGGGCTGCTCTCCTGGCGAATGTGGAGCGAAGATGCTTCTTCCAGGTCGGTTTTCTCACATCAGAGGCAGCCCCGGGGTGTGGAGCACGCAGAACCATGGGTCAAGGGCTCCCAGCTCGTTAATGATGCCCACATTTGTCTGCGTGGAGCAGGGCAGTGAGTGCACAGAATAGGCAGTTGCTGGGCAGAGCGGGCTCCTGTAGGAGCAAAGCAGGTGCATGTGGAGGCGACTGCTGCGCGCTCAGAAGGTGATGGCGGCAGTCGGAACGCGGCCGTGCTGTGCCCTGCGTGACGACATCTGCAGCTTTGGGTGTTTCTTTGCCTGAAGGAAGTCTGCTGTGGCCAGCTGCTTTGCAGGAGCAGAGCGTGGCAGCTCCAGTGGTGCTGCTTTGTCCAGTGTTTTTGCTAAGGAGCGGCTGCTCCCCGGGTGCCGTGGCTCCCACGGTGCTCCATGTCCTTCCACAGGGCTCCTGGCACCTGCGCGTGAGTCCACCCCGCTCCAAGGCTGAGGCATGACCCTCGCCACGCGGGATGCAGCCTGCGGCTGTCTGCTGGTGGAGGACGGTGGCGTTTGCCGCTATCACATGCTGAATGAATCCCGCAAAGTTTGTGCCCCTGTGCTACGGTGGCAGCTGGATGCTGCAGCTCCACTCCCAGCCCCAGCACAGAGACGCTGCAGCGGTCACCTCTAACGCCTTCGCTCTGAGCCATGGCGAGCTCCAGAAGGCAAGGTGTCCAAGCCTCCTCCAGAGAGTTATTTACAAAAGATGGATGTGATCCGCTGGGATCATTAAGGGGAAATGAAAAAAGGGCAGTGATATCTGCACCCCCAGGAGAAAAATACATCTCTGGTAACTGAGTGCAAGCGAGGCCATGTAAGCCTCTGCCTCCTGCTTGCATTGGCAATATGCTGCTTAGGAAGGTGATCACTTTTTCCCCCATATCCTCCGAGGAAGCTGCCCTGTCGCCAGAAAGCTGACTCCTTTAACCACCTCTGCCACAGCTAATATCATAGCTCCCTGCATCCTTTCAATTACCAAGCCCTTGAGTTTCCTTTAGGGTTGGTATCAGAATCTCGCGGCTCAGCGTAATCTCAGTTTTGCATCTCTGCTCTTTGTGCTCAGTGCAAAGACAGCAGCTGTGTCTTGTTAGGGGTTTCTTGCTGTGCTGCAGTGCTCCAGTTTGTGCTTTCTCCTGCTGTGGCTCCGCTGCCTCCCAGCCCATCCCGGGAGTGTTTCCAGCATCCCGGAGGTGACCTAGGCTTGTGGTCTGCAGCAGCAGGTATTCCTCCCCACTCACTGGCACGGACGGGAGCTGAGTTTCCAGGCAGCTGTCATGGCTATGTATTGCCACAGCCAGAGGAGTTAGAGAGAAACAAACCCGCTTTTACTTGGCCTTGCAATCTTGCTCCTGGGCAGTCAGTCAGTGGGGCTGAAATCTCCCCCTCGTCTTGCTGAGCACGCCAGTGCACTGAGGTGGAGAACGGGCGTTCCGGCTGCCTGCCAGGACTGCTTCCCACTCAGGACGCCGGTGCCGTGTGGTGTGGCCAGGCTGGCTATCAGCTACTCAAGCATCCCAGCCTGGGCTTTCTCCCGGCCTCATGATTCTTTTGAGGATGAGCATGGATTTAATGACTGTTCTCCAAATTCTTAGGGAAAGACCTTGGGCTTTTTTGCAAAGCTGGATCCAACACAGGCGGGCAGAGTCTGAGGCAGTTGGGACATGCAGCCATTGTAGCAAGACAGCAAAGCAAAACCAGCCCGTGCAGTAGTCGCACAGCCCCAGCTTTACAAAGGGCCTCAGTCCAGCCTGCCCTTGCCGTTGCCCTCACTGGTGCTGGAACCCAGGTGTGGGGGCTCAGCGTCTGGCATTTAATGTCACGACATTGGGCAGCAAGGAAGGGTAAAAATGGGAGCAGGAGCCAAGTGCCTCAGCATTTGCCTCCCCTGGGTTGTGCAGTGTGGCACGCTGCCCATCCGCCTCTTCTGCTACTGCGTTTGCCAGTCATTTGTGGTTAGGATGCCAAGCGGTTGTTCTTAGACATCCCTCATCTATTGCCAGCGACAGCGAGTGTTTGTGCCTCGGGGATTGTTAACTGCCCTGTCCAGCTACACTGAGGTTTTATGGACATATATTTTTCATCTGTCTGAATCGCTGCTGTAGAGGAGCTGCTCAGGTGAGCATGAATTAGTCCAGCTGTTCGCTGGGGGAGCAGACACCAGCCATTTCTAAGCAGAATGCATCCCCTTAGCTAGTGTTTTAACCACGGTAATTGGAGAAGTTTTAATCCCTCTTCTGCTGCGGGAAGCACGCACTGCTAACAGAAACGATCCACCCCGACTTATCCCCAGCTGAGTCAGCCTACAGCAGCTTCCTCCGCGGTCAGAAGTCACTCACCTTTAGCCAGGAACCAGGCAGCTGTTGAAATCCCTTCACATTGCACGCAAATTAGGCATTGAAAATACTCATTACAGCCAACATGACACGCCTTCATTATTCCAGAATAATTGTCTGAAAGGCTCAGCTCGCAGCACAAGCTTCACTTGGTGCAGAAATGTGATAAAAAGAAAACAGGAAGTGCAATCAATGCTTGTAATCCTTTTAAATAAAAAGGTACTTGCTAGTAGCTGCCAACATCTTTAAAAAGCTGTGATTTCCCTGGAGAGAGCCCTTATCGGCTATGACTGCATGTCATTCTGGCTGTCTGTCAATCCATCAGACTTCAGTGCCACTGACATTAAGAAGCCAGGCGTTAAGATTATCACATTTAGCCGTAATGTAGCACAGATTGTGTTGACATTTGGAAAGTATTCCACCACAGGAGCCATTTGACTTCACTACTTTCTTCCCGAAGAAAAAAATGCTTTGAAATATTTCAGGGAGGGCGCCTGCTCTGCCTGCGGGGTGCTGGATGGCCTTGCCCCCCTGCCGTCGCGGTGAGCGGGAGGAGGGTGAGGACGGACGGGTGCGATGACCACGAGCAGGAGGGACCGCGGCACACACCGTCGGTGCAGAGGGCAGGCCCTGGCTCCGAGGCAGCTGCCAGGCAGCAAAAAGCTGCACTCTGCTGCTTGCAGCTTTCTCCAGAGCCCTTCTGTGCAGCTCTGCAAGGCCTCTCAGCCCGCACGCATCCAGTCTGGGCACGGCTTGCTTTGGAGGTTCAGCTCCCAGAGCTGCTGCCCAGCCCTGGTCTGCGGCTGGGACTGCTTCCCAGAAACGCGGCTCCCCAATTCCTTTGCTGCACCTTGTGCAAAGCTCACTTGTGCTTTCGTTAGCTGAGGAGGGGTCCCCTGTGCACGCCCTGGGCAGCACTTGCTTTGCCAGCAGGGACCGGGAGAGCAGCACCCTGTGCACACACCATGGGGACAAGGGCTCCTTCCCTCCTCCTGGAACACCTTCTCCCGGGAACGCCTCAGCTCTTCCCACGATGGAGAGGGGGATATTCCAGGCCATGCGCTGGGGGGAGGCTAGGCCATAGAAACAATGGCAAATGACCTGAAATGAACTGATTAATCTCTTTAAATAACTGTGAAACCATTTTCCAGAAAAAGTTAATCTACTCTAAATGGCTCTGGTGCTTTTCCTGGGCTCCAATCAATATGTGGTCGCTTGCTTTTCATGTGTAATTCACAGTAATTGCAAAAGAGCATTTTCTGAAGAAAATGACATTCTGCAAGCAGAAATGCAGAGACACTAGGACCAATTAGCTTTAAATCCCAGAACAAGGCATGCTGTCGGATGCACGGGCGAGCTGGAGATGCTGCAGACAGCTCAGTGACCTGGGTTCCTCTCCAGGAAGCCGCTGAAGGTGCTGGAGGTGCTGGAGCGTGTTATGCGCAGCCGGCTTGGTCGGGAGCCTCTGCTGCTTCCAGGTCTGGCTGCCGGGACCCTGTCCTACCCCTTCGCCTCCCATCTCCTACTAGGTTTGCATTTGCCAGGTTTGCCCCAGTCTGCTAGCACCTGCCCACAAAACCGGCTCCTGGTCTGCACCACCCCGGGGCTGAGGAGGACTGGCGCGGGGCGGACAGGGAGGCAGGTGGGTGGCTGGGTGGATGGACAGATGTCCCCAGCCTGGCAGAGCTTCCCCAAGGCTGCCCAACGTGGGGTGCTGAGGTGCTGCCCAGCCTCGAGCCATGGCTGCCTGACAGGAGGACAGGCACCCCCTTCCAAGGAGTCCATTGCTTTTCTGACATCTGCTGTAAAACCAGAGCATAATTTTCCAGGATGTCATTCTAATTCTACTGGGAAAGCTTATTACTTGTGATTTACCCATAAAAAAGCCTGGTGACTTATAACTGTGTGTCTGTGGGTTTGCCCATCAATCCATCATGGGGGCTGCGGGTGGGCTCTCCGCAGGGCAGGGAGAGCACGATATAGGGACTGAAGTGAGCATGCCACTGTGATTGACATGCTGCTTTTACTATCTGTAAAGCCTCTGACATGTTCCTTTGGCTCGGTGCAGATCTGCACTGCTGAGCTCCAGCACAAATGTCATTAAAACTTGTTCTACCCATGGTACCTATAAATAATTGAGGCAGCAGGTCTGCACTAAGCTCTGTGCTGCAGCTTTCTGCTCCTCCAGTGAGGGGGCCCAGGAAGATGACCTTTCCTTCTCCCATTTACCATCTTTGAAATGAAGGGGTGCCTGGCACTTCGTCCCCACACTCATTTCTCTGCTGTATCCCCCAGAGCGTGCAGAATGCTCCCAGGGCTTGGGGGTCTGGTGTGCTCCCTGCAGTGAGGTGAGCGCAGACCGGTCGGGCTCCAGACCTTGCCCTTAAGGGCAGCCAAACAGAGGGTGGTACAGAAAGCTGTAAGTGGTGCCTGGCTCCTGCCCTGGGCACTGCTGCACATGGATGGGTGGGGAGTGCCTGGCACCCAGGCAGTGGGGTCCAGTGGTCTCAGCGACCGCGGCCTCCTGGGGTCGGCAGAGCCGCAGCCCCTGTGCCGTCACAGCCCGCAGTTCCCAGCTGCTGATGCCCACCGGTCCCCCATCTGCACGAGGTGCCCAGAGCTGCCCAGGGCAGCGCCTGCAGGGCTCGCTGCGTGATGCGTGACCTGCACAGGTGTTGGTGCATAGTAAATACCATCTGAAAGAGCTTAATGCACTCGGATGCATTTCCAATATTGTCACTAAATATGTGGGAAATTCACAAGCCTGGCAGGGAAATCCACGGCTGAGAATGTTTGTCACTGCTGTGGCCTTGGCAGTGCCTGACATGAAGCAATCAGTCCGTAAGCACAGCTTTCCTTGCCTGGCCAAGGCTGACGGGAGCATCCCATCTCTGTGTGAGACCCACCAGGGTGCTGGCACTGTGGGACGGTGCAGCGCCTGCCACCCATCCCATTTATGGGACGGACTGCCTCGGCCCTTCTGCATGTCCTGGCACAAAGGGCAAGTGCTGTCCTTGATCTGGGCTCCTGCAGGCCAGCAGGCATGGACCATGGGCTGGCAGATGAGCTTGCAGACAAGGCAGCAGCTTGGGACACCAGCGTGGGACACCAGCAGGCTGCTCATCCTCTGCGAGCAAGTGCCTGTCTCTGGTGAGAGGGGCGAGCTCACGCCTTCAGCATCAGCCCCCCCGCACCTCCCGTCATGCAGGTGCTGGCTCCCTCCATGCCCACGAGCAGGTTGCTTTTTTTCTCCCTTCTCATGACAGCCACCAGCTCCCCCGTGTCAGTGGGAGTCATTAGCAAGCATCACGTTGGGAACATGCAGTATAAATACCGAGTGCTAATATCACCGCTTCGCGGTGCTGGCAGCAGTAATCCCAGCGTGACGCTGTCTCCCCCCAGAAGCCTGTGCCCTGCCGCCCCTCAGCTCCGCCAGCCTGCAGCCAGGCTTCTTCCAGCTGTCTCCCGGCTCCCTGGAGTTCAGGTGAGCGCACATGTGAGAGCTGTCACGGCCACAACCACAACGGGGCACATCCCCATTGCCCAGCACAAAGGCATGCACGGAGCCATAGCAAGGTGTTCTGGGGATGGAGGAACATCCTCCTGCCCCCGGCGGCAGACCTGTACCACCATGCCCTGGGCCAGGCTGGCAGCACCAGAAAGCAGGGCTGAGCGTGGCTGTCCGCCCCCCTGCACGCAGGCGTGCACAGCAGTCATGCCTGCACAGCCGTGGGCACGTGCAGAGGCAGGTGCTGCTGTCTGCATGTGGAGGCGTGCAGCCATGCAGAAGCATGTGTGTGCTGATGCACAGATGCTAGGCTGCGCAGCATGCATATGCCCTGACAGATCATGAAGGTATATTAAATAGCAGCTGTCGGGCTCTTTCTGAGCACAGCGGTAACACAGTTGGGACCATTGTGATGTCTTCTTAATTTAAACTCGTGTTGTCTTTCAGCCACGTGCTAATGAGGGCTAATGGGGAGATCAGCTTGCTGTTCGCCAGCGTCGCTGTGTGCTTTGCCATGGCCCTGTCACTCCTGCAACCTGGCTGTCCTCACTAGCTGGTGCCTTTCCCTGCTTTGCTGCTCCAGTGGGGAGGAGGACTCGGGGTCCGCTCCCCAGGGAGCGAGCTCCAGCTTGGCGTGTCAAAACCTGTTCCACTGAGCCGTCTTCTCTGACCATGGAGCAGCAGGACCGATTCAGGGAGTTAAGCCTCCTTGTGCTGTTCGTAGGCAGCCCCCTGTGGTCTCTAGGGCTCCCTTGTATCGCAGCATCAACAGCCCCAAGAGCCCTGATCAGACCCTCTGGCTGGGATGCCCGTGGTGCTGGGATGGCCCCTTCTGCCCCTGGAGCCCCAGGACAGCTGCACCCTTGGGACCCTCCTCACAGAGAAGGGGCAGCCGAATGCTCGTGCAGCCCATGTCAGCCTCTCGTAGTGCCCCACCGTGCCTTGGGGTCTGCACGGGGCGCAGCGTTCTCTGGTACCCAGAGGAGCGATAGCCCTGGCTGGTTTGGCCACGGCTCAGTAACTTTTCGTCACCTGCGTGCCTGTCCTGGCTTGCCTTGCTGTGGTGCTCGTGCTTGTGGATGGAGCAGCTCTGCACGGGAAAGGTCTGCTTTGCAGGGCTGCTGTAGGCTTCACAGGAAGGATGGAGCTCTGGAAGCAACTCCAGGGGCCCATCATCCCTCTCCCTGCCTGTCCCGCGCTCCAGGACTGCCTGCTCTCCCCTCTCCACAGCCGCAGGTGCCGGCTACGCGGCAAGACCTTGTCCCAGGGGCTACAGCAGGGACCCGGCAGTGCTGTCAGGCACAGCTGGTGGACGGGCAGCCAAATGGGTGCCCGCACTGGCCAGCGGGAGCAGGGCACTGGAAGGTTGGTGGTGGCAGCATCCCTGGAGCTTCTTCTCCCAGCCCAGTGTACCCAGCCCCTGTAGCACTAATCCACATATTTATCAGGATTAATGAAGCATGCAACAAATGTATAGGCGAGGCAAAGCAAGCAGCAGAAAGACAATGGATGACAGCAGGCGAGGAGGAAGATAATGCAGTGTATTGTGCAGACCTGGGGAGCAGTTCGAAGCCACATGTGCACTCGCTGGCCGGGGCTGCACGTGAGCAATGTGCGCTCCCAGCGTACATGCTCCCAAATACCTGCACGGACACGCAGAAATGCTCGTTTGCTCACCGTCATGTCTCTGCACACACAGGCATAAAGAGAGAGAGACTTACCAGAGATCAGCCATCAATGTTTAAAAAAAGCCATTGAATACTAACACAGCCACTTACGCCATATTTGCATACTTGCTTAATAAAAAATTATGGCTGTTCAAAGCCCAATCATTAATTACCCAGCATATTTTCTTTTAACTCCCTCCCTTTTTTATTACAGACTAAGCTGTTTTCCTGCTTATTCAGCAAAACCTCCTCACTATTCCACCAGGACGAGACGTGCAATAAATATGTACTTATTAAGTGTGCATTACAACTACACAAGCTGGGAGAAGTAATAACAGGCCCAACATAAAGCTGAAGTATTTATGCATGTACCTAGGGCCACTTTAGCTATTTATTTTCACAAAGAAATTAAATTAGATAGTTTGATAGCTCTCAGTGTGATTATGGTGGGAATTTATGTAGGGCCCAGCCTGTCAGGCGGAGCTGCGTGCGAAGGAACAAGCTTACGCCGAGGATGGGCTGCGCTCTGCCAGGACAGCGGGCTCCTCGCAGGGCGCGATGCCCCTCGGTGCGGGCAACCGCCCCGCAGCGCCCGGCCAAACCGCCCTACCTCCCACCCCGGCACCCGGCGCGGACAGCGGGCAGCGAGGGTGCGGCCACAGGCACCCTCACGGCGGGGACCACGCCGCGACGCTTGGTGCGGAACGCGGCCCTGGGAGAAAAATTCTTGGGCCGTGGAAGAGGAGCAAGTTCTCTCGGAAAAGTTGCCTTCGGAAACCATTTTCGGTTGCAAGAATCGCAGCGTCTTTGTGGGTTTCTAGCGCTCGCTCTTTCTAAATGCTTTGGGACCAAAGAAGCGGCATCTGCCCCGGAGGAGAAGCGGCGAGGATGCGCAGGGAAGGGCGGCCGGTGCGGCGGCCCCGACCCCGGCCCCGACCCCGGCCCCAGCCCCGGCCGGGGCCGCCCCACCGCCCGCCCGCTGCAGCCGCGCCGCCGGGCGCCCTCCAGCCATCCCCGCCCCGCAGGAGGCCCGGCAATTAGCGAGCTACCTGATTAGTGCTGATTGCGCACCCCGCCGCCCCGCAGCGGGGGGAGCCCGCCCCCGCCCCCCGGGCCCGGCGCCGCCGGCGCTGCCCCGCCGCGACCACGCACCGGCCCCGGGGGGGACCCCGGGGCGCAGCGGGGGGCACCGAGCCCGGGGGGCACCGAGCCCGGGGGCCGCCCGCTTGGGCGCTCGGGGCCGGGGCCGCCTGCAGCCCCCCCTGCTCTCCGGCATCCCCTTGCGCTTGTCCCCGAGGTGCCCGATGTCCCCCCGCGCCTGCCCTGCGGGTGCCTGATGTCTCTGCGTTATTAAAGACGGGATTTTTAAATAGCACGGAGGATGTACAAGTTTTGCGGCGTCAGCACGGGGAAGTGACGGGGAGCTGCTGGGAACCAGCCCAGCTCCTCCAGTGACAGTGTCCTTTAATAGCAATGGATAACCTGGCACCTGCCCCCCTTAGCACTCAGCAGTGCATCACCTTGCAGTGGGACAGTGGGCGCCCCAGGGCCCATCCTGCCGGTCCCCCGGACTCCGGCGCAGTCTGCTCTGTTCCCCGCTTTGCACAAATTTTATCTGATCAAAATGAAACATTGGCAAGATGCCTTCCAAGGAGGCAGAGGCATCTCTTGGAGAAGTGCCCTGTGCCTGCCCATCTGCGCATCCAGTGGCATGGAGGTGCCTGGCACCCTGTGCCCTCTGGCAACCGCTTCCAGTGGGGACTCCTAGAGGGACCAGCAGCGTCCGGGCACGGGAGGTGGTGTTTGTTGGCAGAGGGAGTGAAAGGAAAACTGCCTCTGCCTGGGGCACGGCTGGGGTGGGAGCAAGTGGGCTCATCGTTGGGGCTGACCACGGGATGTGCCGGCTTGCCAAGAGGAGTGTAAGAACCGCCGCTCTCTGGTGAAACAGGAGGGAGCACAGCTCAGCAATTACAGCACAATTAGCTCAAACAGCAGGTTGATTGTAAATTGCAGCTCTGTGCCAGCTACACGTACGGAGCAAACAGCAGGCGGGAGCTCTCCCACAGCCCTGCTGTCTCTGCTTGGGGCCCCTGCCAAGATGGAGGTGTAGGGTCATGGCCCCCAGCATCCCCCGTGGGGTCTCCTGGCACCCGGCCCCACTCCCCCACCCGTCGGGCCGCTGCGGACGCAGGAGAGGTGGTAAGGAGCCCCATGGGCTCGCTGCGGCGCGGTTCCTCTGCGGGAGGGCTGCCAGGAGCGGCTCCGCAGGCACCCGGCACAGCTGCCGTGGTGGGTGTTGTTGGCCCTTCCTGGGACTCCGGGGGACGGGAGCCACGCTGCCTGCCTGGGAGCGTCCTGGGCCCCGGGCAGAGCTCCTGGGCAGCCCCCGCTCCCTGCTGGGGCTCTGGGGCTCGGCCCACGGTGCCAGGACTGCCTCTGGCTCGGGGCCCAGGTTGAGTGATGCCACCGACTGCCTCTGTCACGGAGCCCCAAACCAGGTTTGTGGGGTGCGGCAGCCTTACTGGGAAGCTGATAGTTGTCACACTCTCCTGCACTCAGGGTGGGGAGCAGCTGGCGGCGGGGGAGAGCACCTCAGAGTGAGGGGACCCCCTCTGCCCGGTGCCTGTGGTGGCAGGGAGGGACGGGGCTGAGCGTGGGCTCGCCTTGCAGGAGCTGCCGCAGCAGAGCAGAGGAGCGCGAGTGTTTTGCTGCCACGGGGATGAGTGGCAACTAATGCTTGCCCTTTTCCTGGGAATGACCCTGCCTCAAAGCAGCCTGCTCCCTGCCGCCATCCCAGGGATCTGTGGGTCTGCAAGGTGCCAATGCTGATCTGCCTGGCGTAAACTGGACAGCCATGGCCAGGTGACAGAGAGGGGGTCCCGGGGCGGGTTGTCCCTTGTGCGCAAGCAGGCGTCCACCCAGCTCCTTGTGCAGAGTGCGTGTCGGCCCAGCTGCTCCGTCCTGTGGTGGGGATGTGGCAGGGCTCCTGTGCAGCCCTGGGGAGGGGGAGGCTTCTGGGGACCCTGCGCTGGAGCCCCCCGCACTCTGCTGTGCAGGGAGAACCCATGGCACAGGTGCAGGAGGGCACAGCGCTGCCCACGGGGCTTGCAGCAGCCCGTCCCCAGGGACAGCAGCCCTCTCAGGGATGGCTGGGGTGCTGCTCCCAGACGGCTCTGGGGACGGCCGTGCCTTCAGCGGGGTGTCCCATGGGCTCTGTCCCACAGATTGTGCCGGCGGTGAGGCTGGCGTGCGTGGAGCCATGTGCTCGGCCAGAGTCAGCAGACAGTCACCATGTCTGTGCTGGGGAGGGGCTCCTGTACCCCGGCTGCCCCTTCTGCGTGGGATGCGGAGGGGCCTGGGGCTGGTGGGGGGCAGCGCCTGTCAGCCTGCTGAGGCTGATGCCTTTCATCTCTGAGTTACTGGCTCGTGTCAGGGCAGAGCTGGAAATGTCAGGGACTGCTGCAGGGTGACCGTGCAGAGTGGCAGATGGTCAATGATGGATTTGTCACTTCAGATTCAGGCGGTTTTTAAATATTCAGCAGAATCGGAGGTGACAGCTCATGGCAGCAGGCAGAATTTCTGTACGTCTCGGTAAGACCTCCTGGCCCCCTGGGAGGGGGAGCACAGCAGGACAAACTCTGGCACCTCGAGGCAGTGGCTGGCGACAGCGCAGCCTGGGACTGCACCACGCTTGGCCAGGGCTCTCTGTGCTCCCATTGCTGGTGACCCGGTGGCTGTGCGGGCGTGAGGCCAGCGTTGTGCCTGCTCTGCCCCTGGCTGCTCCCTGCGAGCCCAGGGGCTGGAGCATCCATGCAGCACCCGTGCTGCCCGTGGCTGCCATGCTTTGTGAGCACC
Organism: Buteo buteo; assembly: GCF_964188355.1. Classification (NCBI taxonomy): domain Eukaryota; kingdom Metazoa; phylum Chordata; class Aves; order Accipitriformes; family Accipitridae; genus Buteo; species Buteo buteo. The sequence goes on along the minus strand of NC_134172.1, from coordinate 79,947,427 downwards.
AGCCGGGCCTGGGTTTGTCTCGAGGGCGCTGGGGACTCTTGCCAGCTCCACGCGGGGGGGGGGGGTTGGCACACCCCAGCCCTTTGGTGATGGCGATGGCAGCCGCATCCCAAGGAGAGATCCAGCAAGGCTCCCGGGCCCAGAGGAATGAGGGGCCCAGGGAGGCCAGCAGTGCCAGGAGCACGGGCAGAGCCAGCCGTGGGCTCGGCTGGGTGTGCGGAGTAGCCTGGTCAGCAGGGAAGGGCGATGTGGCACAGCACAGCCTGCAGAGCCACCCTCCGGAGAGACGTGCCTCCGGACAGGGAACCTGGCGACCTGTCACGGCACACACCGAGGCTCTGCAAATTCACGGTGGCAGCAGCATTAAGGCAGGAGCCGGCGCTACCGTGGTGCTGTGCAGCAGTTGGCAGGGCTGCTCAGGGCCCGTCGAGGAGCAGGCTGTCAAGAGAGATTCTCCTTCCAGAGCTGCTGGCAGCAGCCCTGATCCCACTGATGGTTATGGGGGAGCAGTCACCAGCCGCTTCTCCCAGGAGCTTAGGAGAGCCCAGCGGCACACACTGTTGTGCAAGACGGCTTTGTGCCCAACCGGGGTCCTTGTGGGGTTTGGGGAAGGACGTAGCCCTGCAGAGGGACGCACAAGCCAGGGAAACGTCGCCTGTTGCAGGAGGAGAAGAGCCAGGACAGAGTGTGGGCCCTGGTTGATGCGAGGCGTGTGGGGCTTCCCCTCCCTGGGGAGATGTGTGGCTGTGGCTGCGCTATAGATGCTGGCAGGAGAGGGAGGCAGCGAGGTCAATGCACTAACGAACACGCTGGCCTTTGAGGGCAGGCGATGTATTATTCACTGCGTCCCATGCGCCTGCTGCCTAGCAGAGAGCTCTTGCTCATGCCAGCTTGATTGGCTCGGCTGTCCTCGTGCCGCAGCTCATCAGGTGGAGGCCCTGACTGCAGGGCACTGCCGACCGTGCGCATTTTCATCAAACTTTGCTAACGGTGTCCTCCTCTGGTGCTCACGTCTGCCACGTGCACAGAGGTGCCTTCGCGGCACAGCCTGGCTGGGGGAGATGAATGAGGGCGGACGGCACGCTCTCCCTGTCCCTCCTCTGCTGCAGGCAGGTCCGTGGTGCATGGAGCTTATGCAGCCGCAGGGGGACACTGCCAGTGTGGCTGCCAAAGTCTGGTGCAACGAGTGACCCCCCCCACACACACAAGGCAGGACTGCACTTGCTGGCAGGGCAGGTGCAGGGCACAGGACAGTCTGCACCCCTGGGAGCAGCACTGGCCGTGACACAGTCTAGCCAGTCCCAGCAAGCCTTTCCCTGGGTGCCAGCTCAGTCCGGGCAGGACACAGGCTTGTCCTCATCCTCAGCAGGCTGGGTTCAGTCTTCCTCTGCCTCTTGGTGCTGAGGAGCCTTCCCGTGAGGCTGGTTGCATTCTCTGTGTAACTGGGGAAGCTGACCTCCACCAGCCCCTGCTCGTGGCATGCTGCAAGGAGACCTCGCCGAGCAGGCAGCCCCCGTGCTGGGGACTGATGAAGGAGGACCGTAACATCTCTGCCTCCTCTCCGGCACAGGCCAGCGCACGCCCTTGCCGTCCAGAGCTGCCAGCTGGGCTGCCCACGCGACCCCCCTGGGGTGTCCTGCGCTGTGCTGGGACTGCCCCATCGTGCAGGGCTGTCGCCCGGTGCGCAGTGCAACACCCTGCCCTGGCAAGGCAATGCTGACAACCTGGCCAGCCTTCCCCCAGCCCGGCCCAGGGAGAGCCGGGCGCCGTGGGAGCACCTCGGGTCGGGAGGTGGGACGGGCAGCATGCTGCCAAGCCTGCCGGACCTGGCTCTGCTGCCAGGGGCAGAACTGCAGCCCCTTCCTACCGCTGCCTCTTCCCTGCCAGGACCATGATAGACAGTCAGTGATTAATGCTCAAGTAAAGTCAAAGCCAGTGGTACCAGCCCTTCCCACCCTCTCCAACCTTCAAAGTGCTGTGCAGCAGCACTGCAGCCAAAACTAATGACTCCCCAGGAGCCAGCGTGTTCACAGACCACCCCAAATACACCCCAGCTGTCTGCAGCACTCTGTAGCTTTGCAGAGCTGAGTCCTCTTCATTACTGTTGTCTGTTGTCAACAGCTTGTGCCTGTCTTCTGCAACAGCCTGTGTGATCACAGCAGCTTCCAGCAGGGCCAGTTCTCTGCAGCCCAGTGCCAAACTCCTCTTCCTCCATTAGGTGCTTCTCTGATCAGCAAGCAGAAGGCAACTGCTGGCCAAACTCTCCTGGAAGAGCTGAGCTTGGCTCTGGCTCTAGCCTGCGCTTAGAGCAATTTAATAGCAGCAGCAGGAGAGGATGGGGAATTAATTTTGGTTGCTGCCACCCCTTTGGGCCACACCTACAGGTGCACACGTAGTGCTACGAACAGCTTCCTCTGCTCTCACAGCTGCTTGAATTTCCTCACCCTGCCTTCATCACTCCTTGCATTAACTGTTTCTTGGCCATCAAACACTCAAAGGACTGCAGTCTGCTCTGCCCAACAGGCTTTTCCCTTCTGGTGATGGAAAAAGCATGAAGCTCTCAACGAAACCACAGGCTATAAATCAAGGGCAGCATCAGCCTCAGGCAGCTCTTGGCTCTGAAGAGGCCGTGCAGGACTCGCTAGCAGAGCTCAGGTGCTTGGTGGTAACCATCCACTCCGGGGCATTCGAAGTCCTGAGGGATACAGGAGGAAATTGCTGTGGAACTCTCACTTGGGTGCAAAGTCAAGGCTTTACCGCAGAGCCAGGCAGCGTAAAAGCCAGGCTCTGTGAAGCGGAATGGCTGGCCAGCAGCGTGCCCAGCCCGTTACAGCCCTGCCTGCACACGTGCCAGAATCTCTCAGGAAAGGATGGGGCAGGGCTGCCTGCCGTGCTTTGGGCAGGCTGAGCTTGCCGGCGGAGGTGGCGCGGTGCAGCAGCAGAGTGTCAGGCAGGCGTCGCACAACACGCTGCATCCCCCTCCCCAAGAGGCAGTGCAGGATGTGCCCCAGCCTGGGGCTGGGGGTGGTGGGGCCGTGGGGGGGGCTGCTGTGCGAGGCAGTGGGTCTGAGCACTCACCCCACAGAGGGGCACGCAGCTCCAGCTGGCTCTGAAGAGGTTAAATCTTTCTAATCACTCGGTAAGACCTTCTCTAAGAATTTATCTACTTTCTGCCTTCCAAGAACATATGGATAAAATCCCCCTGAGCGGGACTTACATTTATAGCATCTATTACTGAGATCAAGGTTAATCCAGAGTAATCTAATGGGGTGAAAAGGACTTTATATAAATCTGTTTTAATCTACAGGACATGATAGCCTGACAAGGCCATCAGAAAATTCGTGCGCCGTGGCTGGGGCAGGGAGAGGTGCCAGGGTTGCTTGGGGGATGCATGAGGGAGAGTTGGCTTGTCAAGCGCTTGCATCTCCGTGGGGCAGTGTCGGGCAGCCGGCAGGGCTGGGACATGGCTCACGGGGCCGGAGCCGTGCTGGCTGTCCTGGTGTGCAGCTGCTGCTGGTGGCTTCGGAGAGATTTAGTGGCTCTGTCCCTGTTGGGGTGTTGTGCCACGGGACAAGGAGGCTGTAAATGCTCTTCCCACTAAGTTATGAGCCATCCCTGCCAAGTGTAATGTATCTGCGCTTAGAAAAAGGGGATGTTCAGCAGGGGGAGACAGAAGGTGAACTTCTCACGGCTTCCAGCACTGCGGCTACATCCTGCATGTGTGCCCCATGCTGAGGACCGGTGCTCCGCCGGGGCCCAGTGCCTGCAGAACCGTGCATGGGGTGCTGCCAGGCAGGCAGAGCAGAAGGACTTCTCCTGCCTGGATATCACGTTGTGGTCCTTGCCGCACCCCGTGTCCCCCACGGCCAGCCCAGCGTGCCCTCTCTAAGCTGTCTGGTGCCAAGCGCTGCTCCTGCTGCTCCCGCTGCTCCCGCTGCCCTCTGTCCTGCCACCTCTGGACTTGCTCCGGCTGCTCCCCATGCAAGTCCCGCAGCGCCGTGCCCAGCACCTGGGGATGTGCTGAGCCCCGTCTGGGCCCAGCGCCAGCAGGCAGCCTCACATGGCGCTGCCTGCCCGGGCCAGCCAGGCGCAGGAGCGAGTCCCGCGGACACGGGAGGCCAAATAAGACAGTTCTCCAGAGCACGGCGTGTCGTTTTACATCTGCTCAGATGGAGACTGAGCTATCCAGGTCCCTGAGTCCCAGACCCGCCAGAAGACAGTATCTCAGCTAAACGATGCAAAAATGATTTAATGGAGGGAACTAATCAAGGAATCCAAGAGAGACTGCTCACCAAGGGCTGATGCAAGATTCAATTAAACTGCAGCCTTTGTGGGCTCACCATTTTAATTTTCCACAAATTAGCTTAAAAAAGGTATGGAAATGAAGATATTAGATTTTTTTTTTAAGTCGAAAGGGAAAATCCTTTGAGGATTATATTAGCTATTTCGCTTTAACAAACATAATTTCTATACTCATTTTCTTGTTTTAATCTCAGCTGTTGAGATGCTGTTTCCATTTCAGCTCCAGTGTCAGTGTTTTGAACAAGGTGGGGAAGGCTGTTAACTCTTCCAGGAGCAGGCCCTGCAGCCCAGCTGCCGCAGGTCCCCAGGCTCCCACGCCAGCCCCCAGTGCTGCAGCGAGGGGGAGTGCTGCGGCACAGGCAGCCCTGCCCACCCCCTCCTGGGGCAGCTGGGTGCTGATGCGGGAGCACTTGCTGCACCTCCGAAGGAAGCTTTGCAGCACCGGCAGGTACAGCCCAGCTCTGCAGTGGTGCAGCCGGCGGTGGCACGGCTGTGCGGGACCGGCACGGCAGCCAGGTGCCCCCCGCTCTGCTTGGGACCTGCAAGCCCGTCCTCACAAACACTGTCCCCCATGCGCAGCTGCATCCCTGGGGGGCACCCCCCTGGTTCGTTAGCGGCAGCCGGTCCTGCCCCAATGGTAGCGATGGAGATGCCTGCCCAGCGCAAGGGCAAAGCTCTGCTCCGTCCCTGCCTGCAGCTGGCTGGCTGGGCAGAGGCTGGTGGTGAGGGAGCCCAGTGCTGGGGCAGGATGGGCCCGTGGAGCCACTCAGGGCTGTGGCAGTTCTCGCCTCCAGCCGTCCCACGTCTCCCGTAACTTCACCCGCTCCTGCCCTCAGGCAGCTGGAGATAAACACAGAGCAACAGTGTTGTGTGTCGGCTGCAATTTGTCTTCTGCGAGAGTGTGTCTTGCGCTAAGGATCTCCCGTGAATAGCAACAGCTGCCGTTACGGCCGTGCCTCCGCTGGCATCCGCTGGCCTGGCGCGGCCGTCATCTCCCTGCCCGGTATGGCGCAGCCCTTTGCGCTGGCTCCCGCTCCGCCGGGAAGCTGCAGCACCAGGCTTGGCTGGAGGCTGCTCTCCGTCAGGAATGGTGCCTCGAAAGTGGTAGGGCTGGTGGCCGGTTGAGCGGGCTTTGCCTGGGCGGACAGCCTGCTTCCCACCCCAAGGAACTGTGTTCCCGTCCCTGGGTTCACTGCTCATCAGTGGGAAATGAGTCCCTGGCAGCATCGCTTACCAGTGTGGGGGCTGGGGTCTGGCAGGGCTGCCCTGGGCAGGACTGGCATGGCCGGGCCACGGCACTTACCACGGTGCTCCGGAGCATCATCCACAGGCCCCCTGCTCCCTGCCTGTCCTCTCCGGGGGTGGGGATTTCTCCCACTCCCCCTCTCCTCGCACCACTGCCTGCACCTCCGGCATCACCCACCCAGGTCCCGCATCCACCGTCCTGCCCTGCTCGCACCCTCCCTGCACCGTCCCCTCCCAGCCCCATGGCAGCATCGTCTGGGTCCTGGGTGACCTTCAGCTCGTGGCTCCTGGAAGCGCTTCCCTGCCCCCTTCCTCCACGCCTCGAGCTAGAAGGGAGCTTCATTTGTCACTGTCTCTTTTAAAAGGTCCAATCTCTTCCGCGGGGTCACCTGGCTGCTCTGCCAGCAGCTCCTCGTGCTGGCACAGCTCTGCTGCAGCCACCGCAGCTGCCAGCCCGGTACACGTCATCCCTGTCCCCTTGTCCTTGGGGTCCTGCCACGGTCCCCCTCTCCCCGTGGGTAGAGGAGCGCTCGGAGCCGGGGACCGGGGGGTGCCCAGGGGTGGCTGCAGCCCCCACCGGGCCCTGCAGCCCGTGGTCGGGGCGCGGGGCAGCCCCTACCCTCCACCAGCCGTGGAGAGGGGCCGCAGAGCCGGGGTGCGGCTCCCGGCCGAGGGCAGCCTCCGGAGACGCGGGGTCTCTCCTGCGCCGCCCTCCAGGAGACGCTCCCGGAGCAACAGGCTGTGAAGTCCCGGCTTTGCCCCACGGACTCTGCCGCTCCACCGGTCCCTCCCCGCCTTGCATACGCTGAATGGAGCTCAATGCAGAATTAATTTGTCATATTGACACTGATCGTTTATTACGGAGCAGAGTGGAGCCCATTCATTTGAACAGAAAACATTTCATCTTATCTCCTGCCTTTTCATGCCTCAGCTCTCACTCTTTAACCTTGGACAACGAGACATTCATAATTTCCTCACTGGCTCTATGGCTCCTTTAGATAAGAAACTTATTTTTTAATCTTTCTTTCTATTGAATTTTAAACATGTTCCATTACAAAACCTGATGCACATAACAACATATTCTGCCCAGCATTAATGTGGCCGCGTTGTGCCGCAGCCTGCGCTCTGAGCCAGGCTCCAGGCCCCGCTGTGCCCCAGGGGGTCCGAGGACCAGCACTGCTTTCCCAAATGGCCGTAGGGGCTGCCTGCAGCGCTGCATGGGTGCAGGCGCGGCGCAGGCAGCAGCCTGGCTCAGCCGTGCTGGGGCCCAGCAAGCACCAGGTCTGGGGGACAGTGTGTACATGGGGGTCCTGCCAGCAGCCCCGGGGAGGGTGCGGGGGGCTGCGGGGCTGGCTCGGCCCGTGCCAGGGATTGCAGCCCGGTGGGGCTGCGTGAGAGCGGGCGGCCAGGATTGCCACGAGAGGAAGATGCTGTCACCAGCTGATCGGTTTCAGTGGTTCCCGTTGGCGCGAACATAGTCTGAGCTTGGGGGAGTGTTTGTTGTTCGGGGACAGGCACTGGGGAACGACTGCGTGACCGGGAGCCTTTGCAGCCCCATGCATGAGCCCTGCTGCAGCCTCAGGCACAGCAGTGCAGTGTCCGGCTCGCCCCAGGGCCACATGCAGCCTCGGAGGGACCGATCACATCTCCAGGCCACGTAGCCACTGCTCCGACAGTAAATAGCCCCGTCAGGGCCCCTACAAGGAGAGGCCACGATTGCTTTCCGTGTGCAGGAGAGCCACATAGATAAGGCTTTCACCTCCAAGGCTCTGCTGAAAAATTAGGGACGGGAGGTGGGAGGGAGCAAATTGAGATAAATGAGTGTGCTGCATGGCATCCTGCCCACAGGATGCTGAAATAAAAAAATCAGTAAATAAAAAATCACCAGTCTTTATCTGGTCAGAGCCTGAATGGGCTGTGTGATAAGTATAACGGATGAGCTTGCCGTGAGGGCCTGAGAGAGGGACCTGCCGTCCCTCACTGCCATGTGGGAAGGCACCTACTGGTGCTGGTTTGCTGGGGGAATGGCTGCAGTGTGTGCGAAGGGCCAGGGCGGGCAGCTCTGCTGTGGCACGCCGGGTCCTGTCCCTCTGAGTGTGCCGCACTGGCTGCCGTGCCGGTCCCAGGCAGCTCTGGGAAGGGCTTGGATCCTTCCTCAGCGTGAAATGCACTTTTCCAAGTCGTCCTTCACAGCGAGGGAAAAGGCAGATCAGATGCCGAATTAGCCTGCGAGAGCCGTGTTCCCGTCTCTCTTATCTAACTCACTGTAACAAGCTCTTTGCATTTATTCTACCAAATGTGCTGCAGAATTGCGTTACAGCTCATGGCTGCGAGCCATCTGTGGAGAGAAATCCAGTTATACCTTGTATAATAAGTTCCTGACAATCTTACAGAGGACTCCGGGTCATAAAAGTCTCCCAGTTTTATCGCCAGTAACAGACACGGAGAGAAATTAAGTTGTCTTATCAAATTTAGATAATATATATCCCTCTGGAGTGGAAGGTTTCTGATGGATCTTTTACAGTATTAGAACATTTAGAGGGGTGAATAGAAATGCACAGCAAGGGTGGGAGAGCACTGGGGAGCAGAACACCCCAGGGGCACCCAGGGAACAGCAGTTTGGTAGCCGCTGGGCAGAGACAGGTCTTGGGGAGCCCTTGAAATGCAAGATGAGGCAAAGGCTGTTTGCGAGCAGGAGCCACGCTGAGACATGGGCTCTCCTCCTGCCTTGCTCACCTCAAGCGCTTGCATGCCATCTATTTACGAAAGCAATAACCTCCAGCAGTCCTGATATGCAAACTCCTTCCCCGCTGCCTCCTGTGCTAGTCGTTGCAGGAAGAAAGAGCCACGGGATGTTTGCTGAGTTTCTAGGTCCCGGGGTCTGCTGAAATCAGCAGCCAAGCCCCTGCAGGGAGGCTGGATACGGGATGGCTCTACGACATATCTCCATCCCTGGGGTGCGTCTCCTTTGGGCCGGTGCACCGAGTGCCCTGCAGCTTCCCTGCCGCAGGCAGGCACAGCAAGACGGCCGACACAGGGGAAGAGGATTCACGGTGCTGGGAAGAGTCCCGCTCCTGCAGCCTTTGCAGGGCTGGTCGGCGCAGGATGAGGCCTCAGCTGGGCTCTCCCTGCCACTGCTGGTGGGGAAAGGAGCTCTGCTCTGCTCAGGCAGTAATTTTAAGCTCCTTGGAGAAGGGTCTCCTGCTGATCCCATCACCCAGGGCTTGGCCTGGTCCCTGCCCCCTTGGCTCGGGTGCGAAGGCTCCCGCAGCCAGGGCTGTGGGACGGGGATGCTCACCGCCTTGCCCAGCCTGCGGCCCCGCGGCCAAGCGCTCCCTCCCAGGGGACGCGCTGATGGCTTGGGAGGGCTGGGATCCTCCACGCACCTGCTCTCTGTTCAATATTTAGTTTTCTGCAAAAGCAGAGTGCAGTAGTCATGGTAATGAAGCGGGCAGGCCCAGCATCGCTGGCGTGCCATTTATTAAGAGCTGTGCAGTCTCAGGCACTGGGGATGCAGACGCATGTCTCCCCTGAGATCCCTGGACTAATAAAAAAATGAATCCTCACTTACTGATCTCTGTATTTTTAAAGACTGGTTACTCCGTCTTTTCCTTTTTTATTCACTTTTAAAAATCTATCTGGCCCTTCAGTGCAGAATTATCTGTTTAGCACCATCGTTACTTTAATCACAATTAGCTTTCCCACTCCATTAATAAGACTCTAAATGGTGGTAGATCATGGGAATGGGCCTTCGCAGCCATCCCAGCATTTTGCCAGGTCTGACACCCAGGGTTTGCTCTCCTGCCAGAGCCAGCAGTCAGTGCTCCCCATGCTGTGCTGCGCATTCCTCCCCGGTCCCTCTGGTCTCTGAGAGGTGCTGAGCCCTGCGGCTGGGCAGGCTCGGGGACGGGCAGGCACTGGCAGCGCTTCCCTGGCAGGCTGTGCCGCTGGGCTGGAGTTGTTCCCGCTCCTTGTGGCGGGAGCAGAGAGGCTGGGAATTAGGATTTAACCAGAAGAGTGGGTCAAGAGCCTGCCTCGCCTCCCCACATCTTTTCTTCAGAGCATTTGGTGAACAATGCATGCAGAAGGCTTTTTATTTTTGTGTAGAAACGTGTGTCTAATGAATTAGCCACGGATTGGAGCCTAACATGGGTAATTTACACTGAACATTCGCTCGCTCAGAATCATCCATCAATTTCTTACCACATTAAAACGAACGTCCCGCCCTGGGAGTGCACGGCTGGTGCTGCACCCGTGGCTCCTTCCCAGCGCACGCCTTGGCATGGCGCGACCACCCGGGTCCCCTCCGTGGAGGTGGGGACCAGCATGCCGCGGCCCGCAGTCACTCCGCTCCGGCCCCTGCCCAGCTCCGTGGGCAATGGGCCGTGATGTGCCCAGGACCTGTCGGCACGAGGTGGGCAGACGTGAGGACGGGCACAGGCTCCCTGTCCTGCAGCCACAGGGTGCCAGCGGGCTGGGGGGGAAGGGGGATTTGCCACTCCAGCAGGCTGGGAGTGGGGCTGGGCACTGCAGCAGGGTGGCCGGCATGGCCCTTGGCACCCACTGCCCAGGTGTGGGAGAGGGCCATGGAGTGCTGGCCACGGGAAGCAAAGCCCCTGCCCCGAGGCTGGGCACCGTCTGCTGCAGCCGGTGGGAAGCCCTGCCATGTGCAGAGCCTCCCCCGAAAGCATAGACAGCTTTTTGGCTGGGACCTGTGTCCTCTCGACGCACGGTGTGGCATGAGCCTAATTTCCTTGCCTGGGGACCAGCGCCAGACCCAGGGGAGGATACCACCAGAAGCCACTGCAGCCGGAGCAAGGCATCTGCAGCAGGGCAGGCGGTGGGTGGCGGGAGCGCACCCGTGCAGCCACTGGTGGGGGGCAAAGGTGGGGCTGGTGCGTGGCCGTGCCCAGGGTGCAGTGGGTCAGCTCACCCCTCCGCTCGGCAGCACCGGGGTCCCTCCTCCTGCCCACCACTGCAGGGACACCCCCAGGGGAGGGATTTCACGGGGCAATCGTTGGCGCAGACGTAATTGCTGAGATGACTGCTGATTGTGGAGTTTGCAGGCAAAAAATGGAGTGTCCAGGGTCAGTCATAATTGGTAAATATTTGTCTAGCTAATCAAAAGGCCTTTTAATTAACAATTTTGTTCTTGCAACTGGTTTAATTTTTTTTAAGAACTTCTGCAGGAAGTCAATTAGACCCAACAGATGGTGAAGAACATCCCAGCATCAGCACATCCTGCCATCTGCCACCGCTGGAGAGCGGCACGGCCCTGCCAGACCTACGCGCCCCATGGCAGCCCCCTCCCCGGGACAGGGCAGCTGTGGACCCTCACCTCCACCACGGGGCCACGGTCAGGAGGGTTCCCCTCAACAGGAGCCATGTGCAGCCGGCACTGCTGCAGGCGCAGAGGGCGAGCGGAGGGGCCAGGAGTGCCTGAGCCATGCGCGGCTGGGCGCTTTTGGGGCAGTTTCGCCTCTCCCTGGGCAGCTCTCCCCAACCCCAGCCCCGAGCGAGCGGCAGGTGGAAGGCACAGCTCTGTGCTCTGCCGTGCCTCGGCGCTGGCTCCCTGGCAGCGCCAGCAGCTGGCACAGCTCGGGGCAGGCACAGCTTGCCCTGCCGGCAGGCTCTGCTCCCTCAGCTGGCGCCCCTGCCCTCTCCTCCCCATGGGGCTGCCTGGCACCGGGTCCCTGGGTGGTCTATCCCTCCGCGGCTGGAGCAGAGCTGCCCAGCAGTCAGGAGAGAAATGCCTGCAGGGACACAGGCCACTGCCGCACAGGTATACAGGGCACACACCGTGCAGGGACACAGGGCATTGCCACGCAGGGGCACAGGGCACTGCTGTGCAGGGACAGAAGGCGCACGCTGTGCAGGGATGCAGGGGACACGCTGTCCCACATCCCCCCTGCCTTCCCGCTGCCCTTCCTTCCACCTCTGCAGGCAGGGCTGCGTCTCCGCAGGTGAGCTGGCAGCGCCCGCACCTGCTGCTCTCCACAATCAGGAGATTGCTTTGCACAAGAGGCATCTGACGTGTCTCTTCCTCAATCAGCGGCTCTTCACGCCCAGCTCCGTGCCACTCGCTGCTGATTGCCCTTTGTCTCCTGCAAGGCCACGCTCTGTGGCAGCGCAGGCGGCAGGGCCGCGGTGCTCCCACGGCAGGCAGGCACAGCGCTGCTCCCAGTGCAGCTCTGCCTTCCTCTCCCCACATTCCCTGTGTCCCCCGCAGCTCCTGGTGGGGGAAGATGCTGGGGCTGTCCCAGCTCCGGGGGCTTATCCCAGCGTGGGCTGGAGGGGAGCCCCTGCTTTGGGCTCTCTGCCGGGTGCTGGCTTTGGCCCCACATGGGTGCAGGACCCTGCTGCTCCTGCCCCAGTCCTTATCTGCGGGAAGGTGGCCGGAGAGCACGCGGCCGGCCTCGCCTCCGGGTCTGTCTGGCGATCAGGCGTGGGGTAAGCAGCCGGTCCTGCAGCTGGCAGGGCAGGAGGAGGCGCGGGCGAGCAGAAGGCTGGACTGGGCACTGGGCAGAGCGCCCATGCCTTGGGGCTGAGCCGGGAGCAGGGCAGGAGGGGGCATGGCCACCCGAACATCGCTGCCCAGCTGCGCCGCTGGAACGTGTCCAAGGCGCCCGGGAGCAAAGCACCTAAATCTCTCCTGTCAGGCCCTCCAGAGATGTCCCCCTTTATTCACAACTGCTTTTTAATTGCCTTTTGTCAATTACAGCGAGATGGATCGGGTTCCTCGGGGAGGCAGTAATTAGCGCGGGGATGAATGCCGAGGCAGCCAAGCTCCCTCTTCACACAGCAATGGTGATTTGTAAACCTGTCACCCAGACACTGAGCCCGGCTCCCCCTCACCGCCGCACGGCCTCGCAGGGGCAGCGGGAGCACGGTGCACGGCGCGGGGAGGAGTGAGCAGGACCTGGGCGCCCACCCCAGCCTCCCCCTGCAAAAAGCCTCGTCGTGCCCCCCAGCATGCAGGGCACAGTGCGTGGCTTTGCGGAGCGGGGGGCTGGCTGGTTGGTGTTCCCCTACCAACGGGCAAAGGCTGCGTGTGTGAGGCAGGAGGGGTGAGGACTGGGGTACAGCTGTGGGCAGCTGGGGAGAGGAGCTGCTCTGGGGAGAGTGGGGTGCCGGACCCCCTCTGGACGGGGTACCGCTCCCGCCAGAAAGAATTAACACCTACAGTTTCCAGCTAGCTGTGGCCAGCCTCCTAATTAGGTTTGGTGACAACGGCAATTAGTCATCCAGGTTCCCGGTGCAGTGCCTGGGACCTTCAGGAAGCTCTGACCAGGTCGCTGCTCTCCACACGGCGATGCCAGGTGTCCTGCCCACGGCTCAGCCTGCATGGACGCTGTGCCTGCCGCTGCCTGGCCTCCACGGCCAACTGTCCTCGAGCTCGGGATGCTCTCGCTCATGTTGCCAAAATTCATCCCTCCAGACAACCTGGTCAGTCATGGGAGAACCTGGACAGTGGCTGGCTTGGCTGCACCCAGAGACGCAGCCTGCCAGGGGCTTGCTCTTGCTCAGCCCCGTCTCCTCCTGATGCTCACTGACATCTCCCACAATCCTGGCCCCAGCTCTGCAGGGCTTGGGGCACCCGGGGGATGTGGCCACCAGCCACGGGCCATGGCCAGGCTGCAAGGACGAGCCAGCACGCTGGCCTGGCCTGGCTCGGATGAGCCCAAAGTACTCTGCAGACAGCGGCATTGCTCGGCCAGCGCTGAGATGAGGCCAGCCTGCAGCCGTGCTCCTGGCAAGTGGGAGCTGTGCAACCCCCGCCATGCTCAGCAGCACCGCAACCGCAACGCACGGCGCTTCGGCCTCAGCAAGTGCAAGTCACATCCCAACCCATCTTCCCAGAGTGAGGTCGGGGCAGCGCAGACGAACGTCCTGCACCCCTCGCAGGTGACAGTACGGGGGGGACAGCAGTGAATGCTGTCCGCCCCACAGACTGCGGAGCAAGGGAGAGCCCTGGCAGCTTATGGCGCAGCAGAGGCTTCCTGCGGCGGCAGCGCTGGGGCAGGAGGGAGGGGAGCAGCCGAGGAGTCCCCGGCGCAGGGTGCGCGGTGCTGGCTCTGGGAGGGTGGAGGCTGCTGGAAGGTCCGGCTGGAAAGAGGGCAGCCGAGCTCTTCCCACCGTGGGGCTCTGCCGGGGCTGCATCATCAGCCGTACCCGTGCTGGGGCTGCCCCCCACCCTCCCTCTCTGCTTCGTGGCTTTTGTCTAATTCCCTACGCCCCTTTCCTATTTTTCTTCTTGACAGAAGAAGCAGACTCATGCATCTAGAGACTCCACAGCCCTTTCTTGTAGCTGTAGATTAAATTTCCCAGCTCAGCGTCTGCTGGCCTCTGGCTGAGTCAGTGTGCACAGGTGTCCTCCCCATCCCCGGGAGCAGAGTGCAGTCCTGGCAGTGCCGGGTTCTTGGGAGAGGGTCTGTGCAGAAGCATGGGGCGATCACTGCCAGCTGAGCCAAGCCGAGCCGAGCCAAGCCAAGGAGAGCCAAGCCAAGCCCTGCCAGCCCTCCAGGCCATGGCTTTGGGCAAAGAGCAGGGGTAAGTCTTGTGTGGGCCCAGCAGCCAAACTTTGCTGAGCATCCACCAGCTCCTGCTTCCCTTGCTCTGCTCTGTCCTTGACCCTGGGGAGGGTGCCACGTGTGGAGGGAGCCCGGCTGCTCTAATTAAACCATGTTTGCAAATTCCCATGGTAAGCATCACTAATTATAATTAGGGAGAGCAGATCTGCCTTCCCTGCCTCTTGGAGACGTGAACAAGCTCCCTGCATGCCGACCAGGCTCGGAGGGCACTGAGGGCTGGCACGTGGCACTGCTCAGCATCCCCAGGACTGGGCACGTGCCCCGGAACAGCCCCCATGGGGCGATGGCCCCATCAAGGGCCCTTGGGCTGGGGGTGCCAGGCCGGGAACAGGGCACCGCTGTGCAGCTGGCATCCACCCCTCCATCCGTGCATGGCGTGACTGCCGCCCCGCTCCCTCAGCACGCTCTCTTCATGCTTGAACCATTGGCCTAACGATTTCAGGTTTTTCCCCATTTTCCTGTATTATTATTTGTCGTTGTTCCTGTTGCAGTTCAGTGACCATGAATTATTGAACGTCTGCTTGCTCAGTAACTCTTTACTTCCACCTCGGCACACTGCTGCCTTGCTGCCTGCGCGGGACGGCCGCCAGCTCCTGCCCCCGGCCTCGCCGCCTGCTGCCGCAGGACCCCTCGCCGTGCCGTGGCACGTGCGGCACAGCCCCGCTCACTGGCGAGGCTGCGGGCAAGGGGCTGCGGAGGCTTCTGGGTCCAGCAAAGCGCCTTTTCCTGGCTCCGCTTCGTCGGCCATAGGGGCTGGGGAAGGCCAGGAGCTGCTCAACTGTGGGAGCCCTGGGTGAGATGTGGGATGCACTGGAATGCACTGGGAGGCTGTGCGAGCAGCAGGAGCAGATGGCTGGAACTCACTTGTGCCCTGAGTGGGTGTGACCCAGGCCATTAGGTGCACATGGGGCTGATTTAGGGCTGATTTAGGGCAGTGCTCACCACGTCCCTGCCAGGTGATAAGAGGAGAGGGGGGCACTGCCTTCCTGCCCAGCCTAGGGTGGGGGTGGTGGGAGGAATCCCAGCCTGCTCCTCCAGGGAGGCTAACAGTGCTCTGCAGGCAAGGAGGGTGCACGCAGACAAGGTCTGGCCCTGGGATGCGATGAGCCTGCGCCACTTCTGAGGACCGCCGTGGGTACCCAGGCCACCAGCTCCCTGCAGCTGCCCTCGTGTTTGCCGTGTGGATGCTGTGTGCTGCAGCTGCCGTACCTGTGCAGGTGAGTCTTCTCTTGCTGGGCTCCACCTCTGCTTGCTCAGGGCCAGGAGGGCTGGATCCCTCTCTTGCTGTGCTGCAGAGACCCCAGGTGCTGGGACAACCCTTCCCAACAACCTCGCCAGCTTGCCCTGGCAGGGCCAGGGGCTTTGCAGTGAACGCTTGCTGGGCAGTGCGAGCAGGCGTGAGGGGGGCTTGCCCGGCATCCCATCCCTGCTCTCAGGAGCTCTGGGCCGGGATGCGTTGGTGCTTACTGAACTGCCCCGGTGCTGGTGGCAGGACGGGGGCTGGAGCTGGGGCTGTGTGGCAGTGTTTGCAGGAGCGGGGAGGCTCTTGGTGGATGACAGCGTCTGGCCAGGCCATCAAAACAGGGGGAAGGCTCTGGCAGAGCCCCCAGGTGCCCTGGGGCCGCCCAGGGTGAAGGCACAAGTGGCTGGGGATGAGTAAGGGAGCTTTTTGCCAGCACACAGCCCTGCCTAGGAGGACAGGGCTTTCCTGGGGCTGGGGAACGCTTCCCTCCCCTGTGCCGTGCTTGGCGTGCGTTTGCTGGGGGCAGAGGGGAGGCACTGGGTTTAACAGGCCCTGTGAGTGGCCCTGGGTGGGGGCGAGGACGTGGGTATGCCCGGTGCCAGGCTGAGCTGTGCCAGTGGGAGCCGGCCCCGCCAGCACTGGGGCGGCCGGGATGTGCTGTGGCTGGAAGCTGGCTGGCATCTTGGCCCTGCAAAGCTGCTGCTTTCTCCACACTGCTTTTGTGCTTAGGGCAGAGCTGAGAAATCTCTACTGGTATTGTGGGATTTCACAGAATTGAAGAATAAAGTCTCTGAACTCCCTACAGCTGCATTTTCTGAGCACTGCAACACTCTGATACCTCTGAAACACTATTAAGCACCTGGTGCTGGGTTGTCTTTGCAACCATGTGTCCTAAATAAATCCCTTCCCCATGCTGAGCCGTGCTAATGGCCTATTGTTAAATGGCCAGCCAACACAGTATAAGATGAAGTCATTATTTTTTCCAATTGTCTCGGAGGGAAAAAAAAAAAACCAAACAAACAACTCTCCAGCATCTTTCTTGTAGGATAAGACTGAAAATGGGAGGCTGCAAATCCCTGAGCAGTGCACTGTGGGGCTGGGCAGCCCTCAGCGATGCCAGGGCTGGGGAGCAGCACCCGCTCCGCTGGCTTGCCGCTTCGCGTCAGCTCCTCCGTCGGGGTGGGCTGACAGCACCCACAGGGATGCCCGGTCTCCTCGGGCTGTCTTGGATCCACGGGTCCCGGTGGCCTCCCCCGTGGTGAGCCCGGGCAATCACCACCCGCTCTGCCAGCGCCGTGCCCAGCTGGGCATCCCACGGGGCCAGCAAACCCCCATCCCTGCCCGCATCTGCCCCCCGCTCCTGCCTTGTGGCTGGGCCGTGAACCTCGGCGGCATGGCGTCGGCTGGGCCGGGGCTTGCTCACCGCTGCGACAGGGCAGGGCCACGCCGGCTGGCATGCACTTGGCCCTGGCCATTTGCGTGTGGGTGTGCAAGGCGCTGCCGCCGGCCCGCGGCTCTCCGGCACCCGCGCTTGTCTCTGTCTGCCGCCGTCTTGCACGTAAGCGGGCTCCCGGGGAGACTCACTCCATTTTTTTCCTTTAACCTTGAAATGCAATTTCCTCCCCAAAATACCCTTTTTCCTGTAAACAACATCTCTTTAGTGAGATTACAGCAGAAATCCCTGAGCTGCTGGGTCCTGGGCGCTTTATCACCCGGTGAGCCCCATCCGTCACGGCTGCGCGTGTGTTCCCGTCGCCCCGCCCTTGCCGCCGGGTGATGGTCTTTTCATCATTTTTACAGATTTATTTTACAATAATTTAATTTCATCCTCAGCCCTGGGAAGACGAATTGGCCCCTGATGTGACTGGGGATTCAGAGCCAGTCTCATAAATTTGCTGCCTCTACACAAAGCTCTTTCTGGAGTCCCCACCACAGCCGTGAGTGAGAGTCTTTAAACAATGGGGGACGAGCTGTAAATCTCGCGCGGTGATGGAGGGGTGCTGCCGGCTTCTCCCTGAGCCTTGGCCGGGCTCGGTGGCTCTGGGCGGCCAGCAGGACTCCGCAGGCTGCCCCAGCAGCTCCCCTGCGGCACTGGGCGCTGCCAGCGGCTCCACGGGAGCTGCCGGCGGCCGCGTGCCGGGGCTCTCGCTGGGCTGCCGGGATGCAGCCTGCCCTTGTGGGCACCCGCTGCTGGGGGTCCAGGAGCGGCCAGTGCCCGGGACCCATCTCTGCAGGCACGCGCCCCGCTTTCCTGACTCGGCGCAGCTGGTGCTGTGCCGGTGCTGTGCCGGGCACAGGCTTCGGGGCGGTGCCGCCAGCCCTGCTGCGGAGCTGTGCCCGCTTCTGCACATCTGCGCTCGCCGCATGTGGGACTCGCTGTGCTTTCGTTGCAAAAGGCTTGCCAATGTAATTAAACTCGAGTGACTCCCCTGCCCCCAGGCACAGCCCCTCATTTCCCTTTGATTTATTATGTCTTCTTAATTTATTTAAATGAGTCTCGGTGTTTGCACAGGCTCGGAGGGTGCTGGCTGGAGCTCTAATTGCTGGAGTGAAGGGAAGGCAGCAGGAGGGGCTCTGCGGGGGCTCAGCCCGGGCCAGGCAGCCATGTCCACCCCCGGGCACGTTTGGGGCTGCAGGAGTGCGCAGTGTGGGGCAGGGGCCTGCGGGCAGACCCCCGGCTGAGCCCCAGGCATGGGAAGCACCTTTGGAGCAAAGCTCAAGGCGCTGGGCTGTGCCAGTGCCCGGGGCTCTGCCTCAGCGGGGCTGCAAGGGGAAAGGCTGATTAGCTTTTGGGGCCAATTTAGGGGCATCTTGCTGGGACCCCGCAGGGCAGCGGCTGCCCTGGCTCTGAGCTGGCAAAGGTGGGGGGACGGCAGAGCCCGGGGAGGGACCCCTGCTCGGCCCCGCTCCCGGTGTGCGCAGGGGTTGGGGTCCAGCCGGATCTCGCCGCGGTTCCTGGCCAGCACAGGAGAGGTGTGGGCGACCCTGGGAGAGCTGGCGGCACAGCTCCGAGGGCTCAGTCTGTTCGAGGCCAGAGGAGGTTCCTCTCCTGTCCACAGAGCCTCTTGCTCCCTCCATCCGTTCGTCTTGCCTCCTCGTGGGCCCTGCTCCTCTGGTTCCCAAAGGACCACCAGGCTGAGCAGGCAGCGCGCCTCCTGCCTGCCCCATTCCTGCCCGAGTGCCTGTGCGGTCTCATGCCCGGCTGAGCTCCGTGCCGCCGGCCTTGCCATCCCCAGCCTGTGTTTGCACAGCTGATTGTTCCTGGCTCAGCGTACTGCCTTGCACTTGTCCCTGTTGAATTTCATCCTATTTTTTCCAGTCCATTTCTCCAATTTGTCAAGATCATTTTGAATTCTAATCCTGTCCTCCAAGATACTTGTAGTCCCTCCCAGCTTCATGTCATCTGCAAATTTAATAAGCGCTTTCTCTATTCCATCATCCAGGTCCTTAATGAAAACATTGAGCAAACCAGAACCAGGGCGAGCCCTTGGCCATCTACGCAGCCTCATGCTCACACCATGCTCACCATGCTTGCTGCCCAAATGTGATGGGAGGTGGTGCCAGAGCTTTGCCGTGTTGGCTGTGCCTTGCTGCATCCCCCAGTTCACGTGGGACCTCTCTGCTTTGCTGCCCCGGAGTGGTGCTGGGACCACGATGTGCTGCGGGGGGACAGGGGTGCCAGAGCTGGGGTGAGGCTGGGAGGGGACAGAGGTTCGTCTCAAGGAGGGCTCCAATTCGAGCTGCTGTGGGCCGGTGCGGTGCCAATGCCTGGGGCCAGCCTGTGGGTCTGCACGGTGTCCCATATAGCGAGGAGCCCAGTGGGGCCTCACCCGGCGGCTGTGTGGTAAACACCGCAGGGTTGTGCCCCGCAAACCCCTGCTTGTGGGCAATGCGTGAGGAGGGCATGCGGAACAGTGCTGAGACATGGCTCCGGCTGTGGCTGGTGCATCCTGAGCTGGGGTGTGTGGCAGTGACTGTGGTCACAAGCGGGATGCAGAGGGGAGCAGGCGTCTGGCAGTGGGAGGGCAAAAGCCCCTCACCCAGGTAATCAACGTGGGCATAGGGGCAGCAGAGCAGTCCCTGATGGGCCGTCGTCCCCATCAGCTGCAGCCCAGGTCCTTTTCTGCTGGGTGCAGGCTCTCCCCAGCCCTGTGGTCTCCCTGTGCTGAGGCTGCTCCCTTGGGGGCCAGGACTGCTTCTCTGGGCTGCATGGCAGGGACCTGGAGCCAGCCCAAAGAGGAGCCACCCTGTGTGTGCTCCCCCCCCCCGCCACCAGCCATCTCTTTTCTTTAATTGATTGTAGAAAGCAATTCACAAAATACAGACTGCTGCCTATGCCAAGCTCTGTGTGTCCAAGCGTAGCTTAATTTCACAGTAAAATTTCAAATGCAATGAATGGCTTTTCCCAGCACCAGTCCATGTCCAAGCCAAGAGCCTTGCAAGCTGCATGGGCTGTGTGGAGCAGCCCAGAAACGGCTCTTGCACTGCCCTGCAGAGCATGCAGCTCCCCGGGTTGGCTGTCGTGACAGCCGTGGCAGCCCTGCCGGAGCTCATGTGGCTGATGCTGCCCAGGTTGGCTTGGCTGTGCAGGGCATGCTGTGGCCGCAGCCTGGTCTGCGGGGAGCAGCAGGGTCTGACTCTGTGCAGCAAGCTGGATGCTGCAGGCGTCCTGTGCAATGCTGCCTCTCCGCACAGCCGTCGGGGAGGTGTCCCAGTAGGGCTGGCCAGCGGTGCAGTGGCAGGGGCTCAGCTGAGTTGTGGTGCTCCTGCTCTGGCTCCTTTCACGTCAGAGTTATAATTTCATGGTCAGGGTCCAGGAGGTTTGTACACACAGATGCATTAATCCTGCATTTAGTGATACTTGAATAGTTGGTGTCACATCAATTAGATCAGTTCTTGGATACTGCAGTGGTAAGTGCTGTGCAAAGCCTCTGGGCTGCAGGAATTCCAGTGACAAGCAAGGCTGGTGGGGCTGGCGGCAGTGGGCAGAGCAGAGCTGGCAGAGATGTTGAATGCTGAGAGAGCGGCAGGAGTGCGTGGCACGTTTGTCCTTTGCAGGAGAGCAGTGAGGCCTGGGGCTCTCAAGGTGGTCGGTGCCTGGGGGTGCTGTGCTGGGGGGGCTGCTGCCCTGGCTGCACAGCATGGGGGTGCAGGTGTGTGCTCAGGGAGGTGCTGCCAACGTTGCAAACCTCTGAGCGTAGTCCCTTAGTCGTCCTGTCACGGTGCTCCTCTGTGTCGAGCCACTCGCTGGGCACCTAGTTCAGCATCAGCTGCTGCTTCCCTCATCCCTTTGGGCTGCAGTTGCAGCCCATGGCGTGGCTTTGCATGCACGGTGGATTTGCCGGCACAGTGCTGCCTGCCCGGCCAGCTAATGGGGAGGAGGCTCAGGTGGGTCCGGGGCAGCATGGAGAACCCCCGGGCTCACGTGCCTGCAATACAGATCAGCACTGTCAGTCCTATCACCGCTGTGGCTTGTAGGCAGAGGTAATTTGCAGATGACAAATATCCCCGACAGTAAATATTTTTCCCACCCTCATCTTTCTACAAGCAGATAAGGTGGCAGCACTGTGGCAATACGGTTGCTGGAGGGAGACAAACTCTTCGGCAGTCTTAAAAGTCTATTGTGTCCCCGCAATTATTTATAGATAAACAGAAGAAAGCCAATAAGCACAGGATGGAGCTGCACAGCTGCATTTGTTATGATGATGATGTTATCTCTCCTTCACACCCACACACGTGCATCTCCAGTGCATGGAAACTCGCTGCTGGCAACAGTCAAATCCCTATCCGATACGAGGCAGGACAGGCTGGAGGTTTTGCCCTCTCCTCGCTGACTTGCTGCCAGTCTGTTTTCCCCCACAGCGACCCAACCACACAACTCCTCCAGCGGCTTCTCACCCCCCGGACAAGCTGGGG
This sequence comes from Buteo buteo, assembly GCF_964188355.1. Lineage (NCBI taxonomy): Eukaryota > Metazoa > Chordata > Aves > Accipitriformes > Accipitridae > Buteo > Buteo buteo. The sequence goes on along the minus strand of NC_134172.1, from coordinate 79,926,130 downwards.
AGCTGCGGCACCCGCAGGGTCCCGGGGTGCCCGTGCAGCAGTGCAGTTCCTCCTTTGCTGTGTCTGTTCCTGTCTGCAGCAGGATGTGGAGACCAGGTGGCCTTCGTCCTGGTAAACCAGTCCCCAGGGTGCCGGGTGTCTTGTGGTGAGGGGGTCCTGGTGTTGCTTGCAGGGAACGTGGGACTGGCTGGGTCCTCACCAGCTCATGCAGCTGGACCCCACGGTGTGGGTGCCTGTTGGCTTTCCCTGCCCTGTGCAGCCCTGACCTCTCCCATCCCACACCAGCTGCCAAGGACAGAAATGAGTGTGTTTGGAGGAAGCTGTGCAAGGGATCTGGGATTAAAAGATGTGGCAGGGAAGAGTGGTGGAGGTCGCTCCTAATGATTGTGTTTCTCCAGCCTGTGGAGCAGAGATGCTGGGGAGCAAGAAATGCAGACTCTGGCATGGGAAGGGGTTGGGACGCACCGTGCTCTCCCCATTCGGTGAGCACTTGGGGAGGTCTCTGAGCGCTGCGGGAGCCTGCAGCGAGGGGCCTGGGGCCTGGCAGAGCTGGACCCACCAAAGGGGAGGGCAGGAAAGTTGCAGGCTCAAAGCGCAGGGTGCCTCTGCCAGGCACCGGGGTCCCCGGGTGAGCTGTCGTTTGTGTGGCACTGGGGCCCTTGACCAGCCCAAGTCTCCCTGTGCCCCAGGGTGTTGCATGGCATCGGCTGGCTCCTGCTGGGGCAGGAGCCCTGCAGCTCCCTGGGACACACGCAGTTGCTGCTCTTCCCCAGGGCCAGGGGTTGCAGGAGTGCTGTGCATCCCTGCCAAGTGCTCAGCCTTGTCTCTGCAGGACCTTCACCCTGGGAAAGCACCGGGACAAGCTCTCCAGCTGCGGACAGCAGCTGAGACAGCGACTGGGAGCCCTTAACTGGACTGGAGAGTGGGATGATTTTTCATTGCTTCCTCGTAATAAGAGGACAGGAGTAAGTGACTAGTACAGTTCGTTCACTCGGTAAAGATTTATACAATCACTTCATCTGGTAATTGGTATTCTGGGGAGAGAGGGAGCTGCAGCTCCAGCATCCGCCTCTATTTGTTTTCTCTCTGTCTTTCTCTCTTTCTCTCCCCTTTTCAGAATGAGTAATTCTGTCCCTCACAATCCCATTTAAACAGAGCATTTGCAGAGTGAATAATTAGTTACATTCAATTAGGTCTCACGTGCTCTCCCTTCTCACTTTGGGGGACAGACGCACTAATGAGATGGCACATGTCTGACACGTGGGAGCAGGCATTAAACATGCTGCATGCCAGCAGGGAGAGGTCAGCACCGGGGAGGCAGGGAGCCAGAGGGTCCAGCCTGCTGCTGTGGGGCAGCCGTGGGGAGAGAGTCCTTTGGGGGCCGTTTGGGGCCAAAAGCTTCGTGTTTGGGGCCAAAGGCTCCATGTCTGTGGCCCATATGATGCCAGCCCTTTCCACTGGCAGGACTGGTGGGGCCAGCAGGAGTCAGGGTCAAGTTTGTCCCCAGGGCAGGGTATTTACTGGGCTGGTGCTGGGGGGTGGAAGTGGGGGAAAACGGACATGACACGCCGTGCTGCCCAGCCCTGGGACCATCCCACCGGCACTGCTGGGAGCACCGACCCTGAGAGGGAGAGCTGCTGACATGCTTTTATCTCCCTTATTAAACCTAACATTAGGTTTTAAGAGGAGCCTTAAATAATGTGCCACTGCCTTTACAGTAAAAGTCGCTCCGTGTTCCAGCTGCTCCTGGCTCTGGGATTTATGGCCTTTCTTATGCCACGCTGCATGTGCTCGGGTGGTGGTGGGTCACGGGCTGCAGCTGCTCCTGGTACCTGGAGCCCATGCTTGGCTCAGTGCTGCTGCAGACCAGCCCCATGCCGGTGAGTCAGGGCCCACAGCAGCTCTGCTGCTGCCTCCCCAGCACCCCGCAGCGCTGCCCTGCAGTGAGACGGGCCCCACGCTGTCAACGTAGTGATGGACTGGCAAGGCGAGGTGCACCGAGTCTGCCTGCTGCGGGCAGCCCTGCCCGCACGCTCACATCCCCTGTGACGCTGGGTTGAGGTCAGGGCAGGGGCGGTGGGGCCGTGTTGGACTGGAGCCCGTGTGCTCTCCCCTCGTGGGCAGGGGACAGCGGGTGGGAGCTGTCACGTTGCCCGGTGGCCGCGGGGGATGCCGGCTGCAGATGCAGGGGGACCATGCCCGGGGAGGTAGCGTAGGGAGGCTCTGGGGCAGGAATCAAGCACAGCTGACGGCATCTCTTCTCTTCCCTCCTCCGGTGGGAGCATCTGTCCTGGGAGCACCCGTCCCCAGAGCATCTGTCCCAGGAACATCGGCGCTGGAAGCGTCCCTCCCGGGAGCATCGGTCCCAGGAGCGCCGGTAGGCGTGAGGGAAGCGGGGGGGGGTCCCAGGAGGGGCCGCAGGCCGCGCTGCTCAGGCCCACTGGGAGAACAATGCAGTTTAAGTACAGCTTTTTGTCGGCGGTGCGGGGGTGGGTGGGGGGGAACAGTGCAGCCCAGCCGTTCCCCCCCCCCGCAGCGCCGTGGCCGGCAGTGCTGCAGCTCCCCCCGCGGGCGGCGGGGCCGGGCCGCGCGGCACGTGCCGAGCAGCGTGTCCCCACGCGTGCCGCTTGGGGGGGGGGGGGCCGCGGCGGCGTGAGACCCCCCTCCCTTCCAACCCACCCCGAGCCCAGCGGAGCCGGGCGGCGGACGGAGCGCGGCCGCGGAGAGCGCGGACTCCTCCCACCCCCCCGGTGGAGGCGGGCGCGGACCGCCCCACGCAGCCCCGCGCCGGTCCCGCAGCACCATCTCCCGGCCGCCGCGCCTCGGTGTCTGGCCGGGGGGGTCCGGTTCCCGCTGCCCCGTGCTCCAGGCACCGGTCCCTGTCCCGCCCGTCGCAGAGAAGAGGGCGGCAGGCAGTGCCGAGACTGCGAGTCCTGCCTTTATTTGTCCTCACGGAGCCCGGCAGCGCTGGGACGACACGGGGCGTGGGGGGGGGCCCGACACGCGGGGGGGGCCCGGTGGCCAGGCCGATATGGGGGCTGCTGCCCCTGCCCCAGGCTTCCACAGCACCCACCGGGCCCAGCTCCAGCGCGGGCTGCCCGGCTGGGTGCTACCGCAGCCACCCTGGGCGGATGGCTGGACTGCCCTCTGCCACGGTGGTCCCACACCAGTAGCCCGCACTCTCGGCCCGGTAGCCCCAGTGGTCAGGCAGACTGGGCTCTGCCCCAGGGCCTCCCCACGAGCAGCCATGCTGTGCCGCACCGCGGTGGCTGCACCAGGCTCTGCCCGGGGGTCAGCACAGGAGCAGCGGTGCCGCGCTCTGCCGCAACACCCCGGGCGGGCGGTGGGACCGGGCCCTGCGCTGCATCCCCATGCAGGCAGCTGAGCCTTGCTCCGCCGTGGCAGCCCTGGGCAGGCGGCCAGACCAGGCACCGCTGTGGCATCCCCGTGGGGGTGGCTGTGCTATGGTCCTCTGCAGCATCACCTAATTTGCGGCGAGGCCAGATGCTAGATTTCCTCCCCAGCTGGAGAAGGGATGGAGGAGACGGTGGCTGGCCCCGATCTGTGCTTCTGTCGGAGGTGGTGCCCTGCGCCCTCACAGCCTTTCCTGCTCTGAGATGCGGCTCTCCTTGCCATCTTCCTGGGCCACGGGCTGGCCCCCAAGCAGGGTCTCCTGCACAGGGAAGACTTCTTCCCCCACCTCCATGGGCTGCTGAGCCTCCAGGATCTCTCCAGGCTTCCTGGCCTGTATATGCACAGGGGCAGGGGTCAGAGGCAGGCAGCTACACCTCCCACTTCTGTGGCCCTGTCTTTCCACAGGCTCCTGCTACACTTCTGTGCAGGGCAAGGCCTCACCCTGTGCAGGTCCCTCCTGTCACAGCATTTGCCAGCAGCATCCCAGGGTTGCCCCAGCCCTTGTCCTGTCCCAGCCAAACAGCCCTAGGACAGCCCCCACCCCTCCTGCCCTGCAGAGCCACAGCCCCTGCTCTGTTGCTCTCTGCTGCTGGCACATCCCCAGCTGTGCCCAGGAGGGACGCCAACCCGCTGCTGGAGGACGGTTCTGGGTAGACTTACCTGCTTGTGCACCCGTCGCCTGGGATCTAGATGGAAAGAGGGACAGAGAAGGCAGCAAGTCAGGGGGGGAGCACTCCTGCCCTGCAGGGAGCTCTCGGGTCAGAGCCGGGGCTGGTGCTGCTGCACCACAGGTCCTGCAGCTCCCGTTGTGCCTGCTGCCACTGCCAGGCTGGAGAGGCTGGGGGCCACAGCGGAGGAGCTGGGCTGGACCCACAGAGCACTAGTGCTTTCCTCCAAGAGCTGGCCCGGCTTTTGGGCCGCAGTGGTGCAAACATGCCTGCTTCCAAGGACAGAGCCCACTGATGCGGCAGGGCAACGGGCTTGAGGAGCTGTGCCCTGGTGCTGTCCCCAGAAAGGCTGCCCCACTCTCAGCAGAGCTGCCACTGTCCTCCCTGCTGGGATCCTCGGCCCCGTATGGTCCCTCTGGTCAAGGCATCGCTTCTCGTGTCCCAGCCCCTTACCTGCATGGACCAGGCAGTAGATGCAGATGCCCAAGAGGCACGTGACAACCGCGGCCGTGATGGGGATCAGCACTGACAGGAAGGAGAGCCTGCCCGATTCTGCTGAGGGAGATGGGGTCAGTGAGGCACCCGCGTGACACTCCCACCAAGACACTGAGTGCCCCGAGCCACCCCCGCTCCCTGATCCCGTGGGGATCCCTCACAGGGACAGAGAGGAGCAGGAAGGCATCATGCCAGCGGTGCGGTCAGACTCTCCCAAAAACACCCGTGGGCCAGGCCAGCTCCTCTGAGTGCTGCAGGAGCCAGAGCACCAGGAGAGATCACTGCTCTGCACCGGCCCAGCCCAGGGCACCAGGCACTTACCGCAGATCACGTCCGAGGTGTTCGTCCCTTTCTCCTTCACCACCAGCCCCTTTTCCTCACAGCTGCAGGAAAGAACGAGACCATGTAACCACAGCAGCAGCCTGAGCATGCAGAAAGTGTCCTGCACTGAGCCTGCTGGGGTCTGGAGGGGCGAGTGGCCAGGGCCAACACTGGGGCCTGTGCTGCATGACAGGGACACTGGGTTGATAGCAGGGCCCCACCCCGGGGTCCCGGTCTGGAGCTGCTGAAACTGGTAGAGATGGGGACAAGGCACAGGAGGGAGTGGATATTTGACCCTTCCTGGTCAGGGAGACCCTAGGGCTTTGGCACTGCAGCTATTGCAGAACAGCTTGGAGATGACTCGATGACAGGCTACAAGTGGCTCCGTGGGGAGGTAATTTCTGGGCACAGATAAAAGCAAAGTGAAATCCAATGGCTGGCAGCTGAAGCAAGACTAATTCAGCCTGGAAATAAGGCTCACATTTCTACCAGGGAGTGCAATTAACCCTCGAGCAGCTTTCTAAAGACAGGGACTACCTGCCAGCCCATGACATCCTCAAAGCCAGACTCCCCACGGAGAGGGCTGGTGCCTTGGCTGATGACTACAGCCAAGGAGTGTGCTGGGAGGGAAAGCCTGGACAGGGCATGGGGGGGTCCCCGTAGCCCCTCATGCCTTGCTCCCCAGTGCAGACGACAGCGTGGACATCCCTGGAGGGGCACTCTGCACACATGCTGAGGGACAGTCACAAGTGCCTGGATGTCTCCCTCAAGCTCAGCCACACTGCCCTGGACCTCACCGCCCTCCCAGCTCTGCTCCTCTCACTCCTGCCCTACGCCAGCCTGATGCTGCGTCCCTCAGAGACCATCTGAGCTGCCCAGTCCCTAAGGAGACTGGCAGCAGGGGACGTGCTCACAGGGACTGGGCACAGCTGGGGATGGGTGAAGGATGTGGTCAGCACTCGGACAATACCTTGTCCAGGGATGGCACGGCTCGGTTTTAGAGGAGACATTGGAGAAGGTGCCTTCTGCACAGGGCTCGCAGGGCGATGACATCCGGGCCATGGCCTTGGCTGGAGAGGAGCAGAGGTTGCGAGAAGGTCAGTATGGACTGCGGGAGGTGAGCGGCGCTCCCTGTGGCAATGCTGCCAGGCACAGCGGCAGGCACAGGTCTCCCGAAGCACTGTGAGGGACACCTTGCTGAGGGAGCCCCCCTTTCCCCAGAGACCTGACATTAAATGCTGCCAGGCCATCAGTCCCGCTGTGAGGGAGGAGCTGGTCGGACTCACCTTCCACAAAGCCGAAGCCGTGCTGGCAGGGCTGGTTCTCCACACAGGTCTGGCAGCTGGTGTCAGAGCAGTGCATGCCGGCCTGGCAGTGGCACACCGTGTTGTGTGTTGCATTTCCTTGCCTCTTCACAATGAGGCCGGCATCTGGGCAAAGGGAGCACAGATGAAGTGAGACACTGGGTGGGTGAGCCTGGGCGGACACCAGGCCCTGCAGCCCCCACAGGCCGGGGCCAGTGAGCACAGGGAGCACTTACTGTCTTCACAGATATCGTGGGGGGCACAGTGCCTCTCCTTGGTCCAGCTCTGCTGATAGTGTCCGCTCTCACAGTGGGCACAGAGAGAGTCTTCTGTGCCATTGCATTCAGAGACCAGCTTTTGCCCTGCAATAGAGGCTGGTGAGGAGGGGGCAAGGGGGCTTTCCCCCTCTCCAGGCAGCAGCTCTGCCAGCAGGACAGGGAAGCACTGGCAGCTGTGGATGCCAGGGCCGCTGCGGCATGCTGCTCGGTAGCCTGATGCCGCTCTAGTAGCCAGGGCTGCGGGGGCCAGCTCGCCTGCTGGCTGTGCATGCTGCATGGGGCCAGGTAGGGAGGGGTGCTGGGGCAGGAGAGCGGGGTGGGAAGGCATTCACTGCCTCAAGCGCTCCAAGGACTGGGAAACAATCTGGCAGTGACAGCAGGAGCTGGCAAATACCATCATGATTTGGTAGTGCCAGCACTCTCCCCACAAGCTGCCTGTGCCGTGGGGTCCTGCAGCTGCAGGAGCACAGACAGTCCCAAGAGAGCTGTGGCAGATTTGGTGATGTCCAGGGGGTCTCCCAGGGCACCCACGAGGTCCCCAGTTGCTCTAGCACTGAGGTGACACAGGGAGGTGAAGCTGTCAGCACTGCTGGCAACAGGGTGGAGGGGTTCGGTCACACTGAGCTGGGCTCACTCCACCGAGGCCAGGCAGTGGGTCCTGGCACAGCCAGGCCTTGGGGTCCCCAGGAAGGGGAAGGGGTCTCCATACCTGGTGGACACCGGTTACAGCACTTGCCCTTGTGTTCATACTGCTTATCAAAGCATCTTATGGTGTCACCAGGCTCCCAGCACTGGAAGAAACAAGACCTGTGAATTCATGCTGCTCCCCAGCACTCCAGCACTACCTCGCTTCTGCAAGCGCATCTGTGCTAACCTGTGCACCAACCCACATCCCAAGGTGAGGGCTTCCTCTCACCACTCTTCCCATGCCTGCGCTAACCACAGACCGCAGCAGAGCTGCCTACGCTGCCTGATGCCACCCGTCCTTTCTTTGAAGTGGGGTGGCAGTGATTCCGGTAGGGTGGCCCCACATTTCCCCAGATTTCCTACCAGATAGTGATCACACATTGCGCCGTGCCCCTGCGCCTGCCAACAGGGCTGCGGTGTTAACGGAGGCTCGCCAGCCCACAGCACTGCCAGCCCCTTCCCAAGGCCGATACACCGGCCCTGAGGGGCAGGAAAGCCCCAGGCAGGTATGTCATCCATGAAAAGTCAGCCAGGGCCCTTCCTTGCTCCTTCTAGCAGGGGGCTGTGTGCATAGGGAAGGGTGGAGAGGAGGCAGGGAACCAGATCTCGGGCCAGTCCGGGTGCAGGGCGCCCACAGCACCGCACCCTCGTGCAGAGCAACCCCACGCTGCCCATCTCCAGGAGCCTGGCAGCCGCCAGCAGACCCGCCCGAGCCTGGCTGTCCCGGGGAGCGGGATGGGGGCTCCAGGGAGTGGGATAGGGGCTCCGGCAGAGCCCTGGAACGAGATGACCGTGGGGCTGTGGGCCGGCAGGTAAGGTAGGGCTGGGCAGGAGCTGGGGACCGGGCGCTACCGACCCCCGCGGGGACCCTCGGGCAAGCCCTGGCTCGACAGGGCCGTGGGGATGCCTGAGCTGGCAGAGGGGAACCGGCCCCGCCGTCAGGGAACGGGCCCCGCCGTCACACCGGTCCGACATCGAGCAGAAAGGGAAGTGAAAGGGGCGCGGGCAGGCCTCTCCCTGCACCCCCCGGGGCTGGGGGGACCCCGGCCGTGCCCGCGGAGCCCCGGGGCTCCACGCAGCCCGTCCCTTGCCCGCGGGGACCCGCGCCCCGTCGCCGCCCTGGCGCAGGGCTGGGCTGCGGTCCCCGGCGAGCCCCGCTCCGCGGGAGAAAAGCGAAAGCGAGGGCGGGCAGGGGGGGCCGCGGGCAGAGCCCTGCCTGCCCGCTGCCCTCTCCTCCTCCCCACGTCCACGCCCGCGCTCCCGGGCGCCGGCGGGGAGGGGGGGGATGGTCCCGGGGGAGACCGGACCCGGGGGGCTCGGTACGGCTCGGGCTGCGCCGGGCGGCGGCGCTGCCGGGGCTTCCTCCGCCGCCGGCCCGGACACGGACACGGCCGTGGGCCTCCCGCCGGGGGCGGGGGACGGGCCAGAGCGGCCGGACCGTGCCCCTTCCCGGAAAGCCCGGCGGCTGCGGGCCGGGACTCTGCCCGAGGGCAGGGAGTGAGGAAGGAAGGGAGGGAGGGAGAAGGGAAGGAAGGAAGGAAGGAAAGATGGGAGGGAGAGCCCGCGCCCCAGCCCCACTCACGCCCAGCAGAGCCGCGCCGAGGAGCCCCACCAGCCCGAGCTGCTTCATGGCGCTGCGCCCCTCGCCGCGGCCGCCCGCCCGCCCTATAACGCCTCGGCCCGTTCTCCGCCCAGGAAGGGGGCGTTGGGCCGCCCCCGGGGCTTCCCCGCGCCGCGCCGGGTCCGGGGAGCCCCGCCAGCGCCCGGCCGGGGGGGGGGCGGGCAGGCAGCTCCCCGCCGGCCCTGCCGCATCCCGGACCCCCGCCCCGGCCTCTCCTGTCGCCGTCCCAGCGGGGGAGCAGCCGTCCCTGCTGGGACCCCCGGGTGTCGTGTGTCCCCCCTCCTCGCCTGCCGCCCGGGGTGTCGGCAGAGCCGCTGGGTCTGGGGGTCCCTGTGGGGTGGCTCTGTGTGGCTGTCTTGCTGCCGCTGGAGGTGGGAAGCTGTCTCCAGCCAGCCCCACGGAGCCGCTGCCTTGCCTGCGCCTTCCCAGGTGCAGGCAGGGGCAGGCGTCAGATGTGGGCCACGGTGAGAGGAAAGCGTTTGTTCTGGCCCTGGCAGCTCACTCCTGAGGCAGAAGTTCGAGGTTTCACTTCCATTTTCCCAACGGTAACTCAGAGCCATGGCCCTGGAGAGCCCCTCATCGCTGCCCGCAGGCCCTGGTCTCTGTTCGGAGTCCCCACAAATACGTCAGCCCAAAAACGAGAAGGGGGCAAAAGCGCTGGAGGCCTGGCTGTGCCTCTGGCTGGCCACCGGCTTCTGGCTCAGTTCCCTCGGAGGAGTCCCCGAGCTGTCCCCGGGGAAGTTCCAGGCTCCCCTGCCCACTCTGGAGACTTTCCCTGGACTCCCCTTTCCCTCACGGTGTGCAGCCGGGCAGAGGCAGCAGCTTCTCAGCATCCCTCGGTGCCACGCGCCGCGCTATGGTGATACCTGCGTGGCCGCACCGCAGCGACAGCCTTCTGGGCCACGGTCACTGCCCCAGCCCCGGCTTGGAGGCTGCCAGCCATGCACCGCCGGCCGCCTGCGGCCTTCGCCAGGTCGCTCCGGCTCCAGCGTGGCGGCCGGTGGGAGGGGAGGGCAGCGTGCTTCCCCGAGGGCGACGGCGGGGCGGGCAGCGGCAGGAACCGCATGCTCTGGATTCCCCCAGCCTGCCGTCACTTCCCAAAACTGACTCAGTGGAGAGCGTGAAGGGTCCCAGGGGAGTCTCGAGGGCAGAGAGAGGAGGCAGAGGTGGGGAGGGGATTTCTGGGCCCGGGTCCCGCGGGCCGGGCCTGGGAAGTCCCCACAGCCCCGGGGAACCGGCCGCGCAGGAGGATCGCGTTTGCAGCTCCAGGCTGTGAGCGTGCTCCGCTCCCGGCCCCGAGCGGTGCGGGGGCGGCGGGGCCCGGTGCTCCCCGCCCGGCAGGAGCTTGCTGAGGCGGGGGGGCCGCGGCGGGAGCCTCCGGTCCGCGCAGCCAGCCCAGGTCCCGGTGCCCGCACAGCGGGGCAGACCCCCGCGGCTGGGGGCGGCAGCCCGGGGCCCCGCTCACGGCGGGCAGGGCCTGGCCCGCAGCCGCGGAGCCTGACCCTTGCTCTGGGCGGCGGGGGGGGGGCGGAACGACGACGGCAATGGCGGGGGCCCACACGCCCCGATCCCGATCCCGGCCACCGCGCCCCGCCCTGCCCCGCCCCGCCCCGCCTCGCGCGGGGTCCGGTGGCGCCACCCGGCGGCCGCGGCCGCCCACCCTCGGCGGGACTACAAGTCCCAGCCTGCCTTGCGGCTCGCGGGGCATGCCGGGAGCCAGGCAGGGCGCGCAACCCAGCGCCCGGACCCTTGCCTCGGCAGGCATGGCGGCGTGCGGTACGTCAGCGCGCCGCGCCGTAAAGCGCGAGGCGTAGCCGTCCCGGCGTCGCTCCTCCTCCTCGTCTTTGCGACGGCGCCGTACGGCAGCGGCGGTTGGCGCCTTTGTCCTGGCGGGCGGCGGCCTGAGGCGGACCGGGCCCGGCGCGGCGGTAAGTCTGCGGGCGGGCGGGTGGGTGGGGCCCTGCGGCTCCGGCGCGGCTTTACGCGGAGCGTTCGACTCCGAGACGAACCGCGGAGGGTTGAGTCCTTCCCGGCCGCCGGGCCGGGCCGGGCGTGCCCCGCGGCCTGCGGGCGGGCCGCGCCTCCGCCTCACCGCCCGGCGCGGCCGGGAAGCGGCAGTGGGGAGCGCGGGCTGGCTGGAGCTCCTCCGCTTCCCCCGCGGGGGCGGCCTGGGGCCGGCCGGTGCGCAGGCTTAACGGAGCCGAAGAGCGGCTGCTCCCCGGTCCGGAGGCGCAGCGGGTGGTGTCGCTGTCGCGGGGGGCGCAGCCCCCGGGAGTACCCGCCGCCGGTGCGAGGAGCGCGGCCGGCAGCGGAGCGTCAGGCGTGCGGCGTTCGCCGCCGCTGCTGGAGGAAGGCGCTGGGCAGAGCGGGCGAGAAGGGCCGTGGGCTGCCGGGGCTGGAGAGGGCTGGCTCGCGTTCCCGCAGCAGCAGCGGGATCCCCGGGAAGGAAGGCGCAAGCGTTCTCCGTGTCAGCGTTTTCCTTGTGTGCAGCGCTGCTCTGCCTGTCCTCCTGGGTGCAGAGGACTAGGGCGAGTGGATGCCAGCCCTGCCCTGAGGGACCCCCTGGCCCCGGGCCTGGTTCCCGGGAGCGCGGCAGGGGTGGCTGCCCGGTGGGGCTTGGTTCCAAGGTGCTGAGAGCCGCAGGCCGGTGCTGGGTGGGAAGCTCACTGCTCCTCGGCACCGTTCCTTTCCGTGGTGGCTGGTGGTATTATTTCTACCTCGCCCAGGAACTTCTTGCAGACTTCTGTGTCACGTTTCGTTTGTGCCGAGTTAGTTTCGATATCCCGCTTCAGCTGTGTCTCGTTTTCTGAAGCTGTAGCGGTATTAGTATAAGATTTTTTAGGGAAACATGGCTTTAATGAGTTTCCAGAGAATTTATTGGCACACGAGCTGACGTGGACTGTCCTGTGGTAGGAACCTGCTTGGCCTGGCAGTCGGTTTTTGTGCAGGGGATTGGCACCTTTAAGCCGCCCTGATGCGTGGCTGCATTTGTAGAAAAAGACTTAATGTGGAAACTAGTCATTCACCTGGTGTAGCGTGCCTAAACCTGGGACAACATTCATTTATTCTGGTCTTATGATTACTAAATGGCCCTTAACTATGTAATCTGCCAAGTGGAAAATGGTGAGAGGCAGCAAATCCTCTTATGTGAAAGTTCTCTAGTAATTCAGCCCATCTGAGTGTTTGGGATTTATTGCTTTGTTTTGAAAGTGACCAAATAGAAAAATAGCTCCCTGTTTTTTTTCATATGGAAAGCTCTTGTACCCTCTTCCCCAGCCACCCCCTGCTATCTCTACCCTTAAGAGAAAGAAAAGGGAGTTTCTTACTGCTTTTTGTACTGAAAGTGAAATGTCCCACCAGCAGCAGTTAATGGGTCTTGTTGATGTCTGTTTGCTGTGTGTATACATGATGTCTGGAGACTGTACGCACAGGTCCTGCTGCCTGAGCAGGTGCTCTGCAGGGGCTCCGAGTCCCTGTCCCTGGTAGTGCTCAGAGCCTGGCTAGAGAAGGCTGTGACAGCTGGATCCAACCCTGCTCTGAATGGGAACTTGAGTCTTTCCATGTTTTATAGCCACTTAATTGTTTTGGGAGAATTTTGAAAAATTCTTTCCCCTCAACTGATGAGAACTTGAGCTGCAATAGTAGAATAGAAGAGAAATCTAGTGCTTCCATACAGAAAAATGGGATGAGATTTGGTACTTCTGGTGGGGAAGGTAAAACTCTGTGTGTGGACAAACTTACAGGAGGATTGAAGGAACTATGGTAGAAGAAATGACTTTTTGTTTGATTTTGGTTTGCGTGTTGGGTTTTTTTTTCCTTCCTCCCTGTTCTGGCAGTTCAGTTCATTTTAAAAATTTTATTAGACTGGGAGGCTTTCTCTGCCTCCTGTCCCTGCAGGGTTTCCTAAAAGGAGAAAAGTGATATGAATGTAAAGTTGATTGATGTTAAAAAAACAAACGAACAAATACCCCCACCAAAACCAACAACAGAATTTTACATCTCAAATCTGGAGTAGATGTATTTTTCATGCCAGTGAAGTGTTGTAAAAGTATTTATGTAAAACCGTTTTATATTTCTGAACATTTGACTTGTTTATTTAGAGACTACTTTTAAGGTGTAATGAATATAGGTTACTGTTAGGGTGTTGGCTGTAGGCATCTCATGATTAACAGGAGAAGTTTCTGTTGGTATACACAATTTTATCAGTTTTCTTTTTCCAGGTTTCTTGCATGCTATAAAGAGAAAATTCCCATCCTGCATTTGTGTAGATGAATGTTTAGGAAGTATGACAAATTCATTAAATGGTTTTCAAACTTTCACTTTCAAGTTCGTCTTGGAAGTTTTGGTGTTTTTCATTTTTTAAGCTTTATGTAATGGTGACTTTTAAACCAGAAAGTATGAATCCTGGGTGGGATTTGGTGGGGTGTTTTTGTTAGCTTGGTAGAGTTTATGTTGATTTTTTGTTTGTTGGGTTTTTTTGCTGTAATTCTTTGGGTAAGTTTGTGCAGTAAATGTTGCTGACTGCTCCAGCTTTGTGTGCAATAGTGTGGGTTAAGGAAGTGTACTTTTGCCATGCTGGGGGAGGTGAGGTAGTGGCACAGCACTTACATGGGGGTGGTTAAATTCCCAGCTGTGGACCCGTCTTCTGTGGGAGCTGACATCTTGATGGGGACAAGAGTATGCTGTTTCATAGGGGTATGAATGAGAAACTGGCTTTTCTGGTATTGGAAAGCTAAGATTTCACATTTAGTGAAGTGATCCAAGTGTGGCCACTTAAGAGTGTTTAAACAGTACTTTCTGATATCTCATTCAGAGCCTGTATTTAAATATTTGGGTCCTGTTATGCAATGTTGCGATGAGTGCTTCCTTTCCGCTTATTAAAATATTGCATAAATTTCAACACTTCTTACCAGTGGACTGAAGAAATAGATATGGCAACAATGGGTATATGGAAAAGCTTAAAGTTAAGATGTTTTAGTGGAAAATGAGTTTTATTTGTATCTTAGTTCAGAGTTAAACCATTAAAACTTATCTGCAAAATAATTAGGTTTACTACTTTTTAGTGTTACAGAAAAGCTCAACCAGAATGCTGTGGTATATGTTCTTGCCAGACCTCTGTATTCCTTATATTAAGATTTCTCTGGAGTGAAGTTTGCGTCAAGCAGACCCAGTTGGCTTCTAGTCTGCAAAGCTGTTAAGTTTAATCTTGTTCCAGTTTAATTTTAATGTCATGGATTGAAATTATATGCATGGCCGTTTTTCTTTTTTGCGAAGAGTTGGATTTGGAGCGAAAGCAAAATGGCTCGAGGACGCAAGAGCAATAGCATCAAACAGAGCGACTTCACTAACAGCACCAATCCTCAGGATTTAGAGAGAAGACTTTTTGTCGGCAATTTGCCCACAGACCACATGAGTCGTGAAGAAATGGAAGAGATATTTTCAAAATATGGCAAAATCAGGGGTTAGTATATTATCTTATGCCTTTTTGTGGCTGGGAATTCAGTGAGAAATATAAATTTCATGCTTGTCAAATGCTATTTGGTGATGATGAGAGGAGTGACTAATGTTGTTCCTAAAAAGTGACCTTTTAATGATAATTTTCTCTGCCTGTATTTTCTCTGAAAAAGCGATTTCTTCAGTACAGCTGAAACGTAATGCGTATATATCAGCTATGTTTTAGCTTTTGGGGTTGCCGTGTGATGTTACAATACTCGTTCAAGTGACTTCGTAGTCTCTTAATCAAATCTTGGTCACTTCCTGGGCTGTATTTTGGTCACTGCCCTGTCAGAAGGAAGTTGATCTATAAAATACATTTCAGAGTCTTTAAGCTCTGCATTTTGATCTTGATCGATTTGATTTTCCCAAGAAACTTGCATAGTCGTTTCTGGGTAGAGCCCCTTTGCTTGTTCATCTGGTGGGGTTACGTGATGGCCTGGGTGTGGGTTAGTACTGTCCCTTAGTTGTAACTGGTCTTGCCCTGCTGTTAACTTTTCCAGCCCTCAGCATGTACCATGGCTATGGGTTCGTGCAGTATGACCGTCTAGAAGATGTCCAGGCCGCTCTGGACGGTGAGAAGGGTCGCCTTTATAAAGGGTATAGATTAGGTAAGGAAAACTGATCCGTGCTCTCCTACTGACCCCAGCATGCATTCTGGTAGAAAGAGTGCTTTTGTTTTAAAGCTCTCTGGAAAGATCACTATGTGGAACTTGCCTGATGTTAGTCTAAAATCACTTTTACTAGGTATGTATTTGCTTTCTAAGTTATTTGCTGCAAGTGCTGTGTGGTTCATCTGCAGTGTGGTTCGTCTTGCTACCTAGGTCTTACTCTGAACTCATTTTTATGTGTTAGCATTTGAAAAGCTCTATTACCCTGTATAAGAAACTGTTCAACATGTAAGCCCTGGAAAGTGGTCATTGAAACCTCATGCATATAGTTTTAAAAACATTTGTCAAACAAGATTGGGCTTCATCTTGACAGGTTCAGAGGAATTGGTCACAGCACTTAGTGGCTTGTTAGATAAGTAATCTTAACACGGGTGTTTTTGCATATGTGAAATCAATCTGTAAGTGGTGCTATAAATACTAGGTGCTTTAAAAAGGCCATTGTCATAAAGATGAAAATAATTCTGCTAAATATGCTGGGAGCAAACTTAAACAGAAATGAATGGTTAGAAATCTATTAAGTGCAAGCCAAAAAATTACTTTTGCAGTAAGCCTATGCTAATTTGAAGAAACAGTTTGACTTAGAAAAGAATGAAAGCAGCAATAAATAATAACTTGTGGAAAGGTGTGTATACAGTAACAAATATGAGCCTGAAGATGGAAATCAAGGCAAATAGGCAAGGAGGGTAGAAGGATACAAGAAGAAATTATGGCAGCATTGTCCAAGTCTAGAAGCTTAAATAGGAACAACTGTGGCTGTTTTAGAAGCTAAGGTGTAACTGGAAATGATAAAATTTCAGACTGGAAAGGACCACCTAGTAGTCTTCAGTTAACGCTTCTGCTGTCTATTTTTGAAGAGGCAGAAAGTGGTTTTAATATAACTTCCACTTCAGTAGCAAAATAAAAGAGGTAAAACAGCAGCTACCGAAACTAGACCTCTCAAAAGAAATTAACATCTATGAGGTTCAGTGAAAGGAAGACCTGCCTGGGCCATTAATTTTGTCTTTCCACAAGCCTTGGAAAACTAGGGAGTTTCCAGGGACCTAGCAGAGCGCTGTGGATGTGCCGGTAGGCAGTGTAAATAGGATGAGCCTGGCATCAGCCCCTGATAACAAAGGGATTCTTCCACCTGACACTCAGTGAGAAGGGAACTAATTAATGCCAATCAAAATAAATCCTGTCAAACTAACTTATTCTTATGATACTGCGAGCTTTGTGGCTGAAAATAGCAGTGTTGATGTAAGAGACTCCTGTAAGATGTTTGATTTGATTAAGAAACTAGAACAATTAAAAACAACATAGGGTTAAGTGGATTTCAAATGAATCTCAGTGTTACATAGATGGAATTGCTCAGTGCTTTGAGTGGTGTTCTGGAAAAATTGATTCCTGGCCATATAGTGCTTTCATAAGTCACTTGGAAAGAAAACACACAATCATGTTTTAAAAAGAGAATGAAATAATGAAGATTGAGTCACCGATGGTGAAATGACCTGGACTTCTTCCTAAGCTGGATGCAGGCAGAACTGAGCTTTCAGTAAAGCCAAAAGGGAAGGTCTGCACCCAGCTAGAGTGCTTTTGTCATCTTTAGCTGTACAAAACACAGATTTGTAAGTAGGGAGGTTTGGTACCTGTGGGGTTTTGCTGCTGGAATACTGTGTTCAGTTCTGGTATACCTGGTTCAAAAAGGATAATACTAAATGGGAGAAGCCTCAGAAAAACCTGAAGAAGGCTTAAAGAGTTGAAGAACAAGCCCTAGCAAAAGCCTCAAGATAAAGGAGTGATGTGATCTGTGTGTTACAGACAGACCTGGAGATAAGTGAGTTTTAATCTAGTAGGCATAGGTATGACAAGTCCTTAAATGGAAATAAATAGTTTTCTTTAACAGCAAAGTAATTTACTTCTGGAATAACTTATTGGAGTTTTGGTGGTTTCTGTGCTCTGAAGACTTTTAAATTGGAATTGGATGTTTTGCTAAAAGATAAGCTCTAGTTCAATGCCACTGCTGCACTTGAGGTAGGAATGTGATTCAAGAAACTTATCACCTGTGTTTATTCAGAAAGTTACACTGTATGATTACAGTGACCCTATCATCTCAAAATCCTACAGGACAGAAGACTTTTTTTTTTCTTGGAAGTTTTGTCAGTGTTCAAATACTTAAAGTGTAAATGCTGTTGGCATTAAATAAAATGTTATTAAATCTGTTCATTTTGCACAAGAGAAGGATCCCTGTCAAAGGTGTTTTTTCTTCTAGTAAAATATTTTTGTTCAGATTTAAATACTTTTTTTTATTTGAAAGAAATGTATGGTATTGAGTGTAAAAAAACATAATAGGTTTCTGCAATGGCATCTTAAAACAGAAAATAAAAATAATCTTAAACCAAAGAAAGCAGATAGTGTCTTGCTTAAAAATAACACTTGACTTTAAGAGGGGGAAAAAAATCTCAACTAAAAAAATAAATGCAAGGAGAACAGTTGCTTCAGTTTTACAGTCTGAGTATTAAATATAATTGCTAATAACACAATAAGGTAAAAGGCTTTGGGAGAGTTTAGCTCCTATGTTGCATTATACTAATACTTCCACAAATGCATAGAAGTGTTTTTGTATCTTTAATGAGTAAAACTATGTAGGTACTAAATGTCCATCAAATTTAGTTTGTGACTGTCATGGTTTAACCCCAGCTGGCAACTAAGCACCATGCAGCTGCTCGCTCGCTCCCCTCACAGTGGGCTGGGGGAGAGAATCAGAAGAGTAGAAGTGAGAAAACTCATGGGTTGAGGTAAAGACAGTTTAACAGGTAAAGCAAAAGCTGTGCACACAAGCTAAGCAAAACAAGGAATTTATTCACTGCTTCCATCAGCAGGCAGGTGTTCAGCCATCTCCAGGAAAGTAGGGCTCTATCGTGTGTAATGGTTACTTGGGAAGATGAACATTCCGCCCCCCCCCCGCCCGCCTTCTCATTCTTCCCCCAGCTTTATACGCTGAGCATGATGTCCTACATTCTGGAAAATCCCATAGGTCAGCTGTCCCAGCTGTGTCCCTGGTCCCAGCAACTTATGTAGCCCCAGCCTGCTCGCTGGTAGGGTGGCATGCGAAGCAGAAAAGGCCTTGACTCTGTGTAAGCACTGCTCAGCAATAACTAACACATCCCTGTGTTACAAACAGTGTTTTTTAGCACAAATCCAAACCATAGCCCCATATCAGCTACTGTGAAGAAAATTAACTCTATCCCAGCCAAAACCAGCACAGTGACAGGAGACAACGTGGCTGTATTTGATCCTGGAGAGAATGCTTTGCGGTCCTGTGGATGTTGTTATGCTGCATTTGTAGTTAATGTTCAGATTGTGCTTGCTTCTCTCCCCCTTCAAAAAGAAAAAAAAAAACCAACGTGCTACTTCTCGATTGACAAGAACAACAAAAATTAGAACTAATCCCTTAATTCTAATTTTAATCTTGAAAATAATGAAGGGTAGTTTGGGAAGGTACAGAATATGTTAAGACTGAGTCTGCCTAAGGACATTGTGGCATGTTTATTCTCTTGCAAGAGCTTTGAAAGTAGTTAGTGTAAATAACTAATAAGAAATTTTAAGTGTTGATAGATTCTCAGAGAGCAGATAGGACCTAGGTTTGTTTTGTTCTTTTCCTTAAAGAGGTCTCAGAGTAAAACATCTGGAGTCATTTCTGTTTGTTCTTGCCTCCCTCAAGTACATTATTTCATCCTCAGTCAGCTGTTATGGAAGGCTTTGTTGCTTCACAGTAGAACAATATGGGTCCCTGCCAGTTCTGGGCAACTTCACTTTTTCTGGTTGAGGACAAGACTGTTTCTTCAGCTCTCTTACTTCTTTGTATTTCACTTCATGGTGTTTTTCATGGAGATGCTCAGAAGCCAACCAATTTTCAAATTTCTGATCTGTTGCATCAGTTTGCATCATGTTAACAGTGGTGTTTTGAATGCACCATGTTGACTTCATAAGGAGCTTGTGCTTCAGGCTCCTTGGATCCCGTTTCCTCAGTGGTGGAGGCTGTACAACTTAACGCTGCAGCAGTCCCTTGGAAGGCAGTTGCATGTGCCACTTGAGAACCCTTGGATTATTTTCAACAAGGGTAGCGGCATACTCCATTGAACAGGACTGGCTGTGAACTTAAGACTGTGCTGGCCATCAGCTTCCTTTCTCGTTGGTTTTCAGACTCTGCTTTTTCTCCTAGAGTCCATGAGTCGCTTTCTGCTCGCTCATAGACTGCAGAAGAAAGAGGTTCTCTTATGGAATGAAGAGTCTGGATGTAGGCCTGAACCTAAAAGGTTAAAACTTCACCCAAGCTGTCCACCCTATTTTGAAGTCAGAGAAATCCATGAAAATTTCATTACATTGTACTATCTGAACTTAATAAAAAATTGTCAAAGTGACAATGTCTCTCTGCTGAATGGATTTTCTTGTACCATCTGGATGATGTTGAGCTTAAGTTGCTTTCATTTGAATTGTGCTGATGATCTTTTTTTTGTTCCATAGCATTGAACAGATGGGTTGATTATTCTTTACAGATATTAAGAAAGCAGTGGAAAGAAGAAATATGAATAAGGCTTCATCAAGGTCCAGTCCGGCACGAAGGTAAAGTACCTGGAAGCAGTGAGTTATACTAGGAAGGTCAGGCTTTTAGGGCATGAGCCCAGCGGCCTGTGCTAAATGTCTGTGTCTCTTCCCTACCGCCACCTCCCCAGTCAAACGGAGATGCTCAAGCGAGACAGTCGGGACGTGGCCGCTCCACTGCCAAGAGCCCTTCTGGTGCTGACACCTCAGGAGGCACGAGGGAAACCTCGTGTCTGCTGCTGTTACTACAGCTAAGCGTTATGTTTTGCAGCACAGGTTGTAAGAGACTTGTGAGGAAGAATACACCTGATGTTTGCTCCTGCCTCAAGTATCAGAGAAGCCGAGGCATATCTAGAGAACGCTGAGGGGCTGTAGCATTCCCAGTGCCATGCTGCAGAGGACTTCGGGATCTTGCCTCTTCTGAAGTTGAAAGCTTCCAATGCTGAAATGAGTCTGGAAAAGAGCATGTGAGCGAAGCACAAGACAGAGCAAACATCTCTATTGCACTGTGTCCTGTCTGCATGTGTGTTTGCGTTGTCAGTACCTGGAACCAGTCCCCTTCTGTGCGATTAGAGTGATGTGTACCTTCCCACCTCTCAGTAGGCACAGACTATGCAGCTCCTGCATATCGTCCGTGTGTGAAGTCATAGGCAAGTGAAGACACAGACTGTCCAGTCACAGGAAGGCGACTTCAGTTTCCTTTCCATGGCATTACTAGGGAGCGCACGAAGACGTGCTGTGGTTATGGTTTGGTACGAGGCATGCATCTTCTATGCCTATGCTGTAAAGCTTTCCACACAAAGGAGTGTTGCTTCTTGGACTTGAAGGTAATGAAGCTCTCACGTGTCTGGTGTGCTCTACTAACTCGACGCATTAAATTACCAAAAATGAGGAAAAAGTGCAAGACGTCTACCACCAAAAAAACAGAGAATGAGTAGCTGCAATTCTTGGCATCATCTAGGTCTTTTGTATGTGCTACACTTGCCCTGCACAGGGCCAAATGCATTTGCAGAGACCAGCATGTGGGTGTCAGGCCCAGGAAATGCTTTGGGCACACAGCTGGGGGTTCCCATTACAGATGTGGCAAGCCTTGCGCCTGGGCCATGTCAGGTGTGCTCAGTGCTGGCATGAGGAACCCAAGAATACTGCAAGTATATGAGCAGCAGGCACTGATGGCACATCTTTGGCCTCAGTGGCACCACAGGTGCATAACGCTGAAGGCGCCGGGCCACACTGTGGGTATGGGAGGCAGGCACCTATGCCATGGGCATTGGTCCTCGAACCACGCTGCAGAGGGACAAGCAGCGGGTGCTGATGCTGTGGGCATTGGGACCTGTGTCATCCTGCATGTGTGCAAGAGCAGATGCCCATGTCACGGGCCCTAAGGAGCACTGGAGGTGAGTGAGCTGTGGGCAGCGGTGCTGGACTGGACTACCGCCACGGCTGCCAAAGGCTTTGGTGCCACTGTGACAGGCACTGGATTCCAGCTGGCACTGCAGACACTGTGGCCATCCCATGTTACTAGCACCAGGTCCCAAGCAGCACCATGGGCATGGGTGGCGATGAGGTCGTGGGCATCAAGTCCTTGGCACGGCTGCCGATGATGGACTCTGGACGACACTGCAGGCATGTGAACGACGGCTGCTGATGCCCGGGTACAGAGTTGCATGCTGCGCCGCAGGCGGCGGTGCTGGGCCAGCAGTACTGAGTCCTGAGCAGATGCGGGCAGCGGTGCTGATGCTGCAGGAGTCAGACCGTGGTGACAGAGGTGCGGAAGCAGAAGGCTGCTGTGCCTTTGTGCTGCTGCCTCTCTGCAAGCAGCAGGGCAGCGATGCAGGTGCAAGAGCAGAGGGGACCCGTGCCACGTCTGTACTTCGTTGCAGTTGTGCGTTGTTCGTTCCAGATCTTTTTGTCTCTGCAGATAATGAGTGTGGCCTGTTCTGGTCACCCCCACTCCAGCTGGAATAAATGTCATATGCCAAACAATTACACTGCATCTGGCTGTTTTGCTATATAGTCTTACAGCTACAGAAAGATCAGTTACTCAATATCCATTAGAGCAAATCAGGAGATTCCCCTGAGCTTCTGCCATTGTTCATTGTAGGTTGGGGGGAAGGGGGTGATGATGTGTATCTCTCATGGGATGTGGTTTCAATACAGGTCACAAACAAAAAGCAGATTTGTGTGTCCAAGAGGCTGAGGGAGTTTACACTTGTTTGTGTGCAAATACAGTGTTTCTTTTACAGGAGAAGGCTGTCTATGCTCTTGGTGGCAACTCTGTAGTTTGTCCCAAGATCTGTTTTGTATCTGATGTAAAAGTAAAGAATGCCAGTGCTCCTGTGTATCCCCCAGCACAGCTGGGTGTCTAACCACCAAAGCCCATGCACAGACTCCGCACATCCGTCTCCTTACTGTCCGCTCTACCTGACACTGAACTTGGGCACATCTGACTCACTTGCTGCTTCTGCTGTTCTCTCCAGGTGACTACTACGTGAATGCACTGTAGTGGAAGCTGACTTATGTTCTGCTTATATTTCATGAACTAGATTAGGCTGGTAGAGGACTCTAAAAGTCTGTCAAGTTTTGGAAATAAAAAGATTCAAAAAGCTGGTTTTTTTCCCCAATGGTTGTCAGTATCTTGGGGAAAGAACATTCCAAACATGTGAAGCCCAGTAGTTTCTCTGCAAGATTTTTCTTAATGTTTGGCTTAGACAACAGTGAAGTTATGTTTTTTTCTGGAAAACAAAATATGACCTGGAAAAAAAACCCGCTGTGTTGAGAAAAGATGAACACTGGAATGTTATTCTTCCTTGCCTCCGAAGACAGTGCAGTACAAAGTCTGAATGAGATGGATCATTCAGATATGACAGAGAAGCCTGTTGCTGCTGAGGATGTGGTGCTGGTTGGGTTTAGTACCCTCTTAACATGGGACATCGTAAATGTAAGACTGGCTTTCTACGGAAACTATCCCTTCAAATCCAGGACACAGTGGTAGCTATCATTGCTTTCTGTTAGCAGCACAAACCCAACCACAATATGGAACCTACAGTGTCTTTGGTCACAGCAAGCTCCTTTTTTAATCACGTGCCAATAACAAATTATTTAAGGTATTCTGCTGTCACTGACTAGTGAATTTAATGGATCCCTTGAATGCTCCTGGCTGTTGCATATTTGTGGGTATTAGGCTACAGCACCTTGAATTCTCTCAAAGAATTTGCAAAAACATGTTTGATAGATGATCTGTGGCTGACGTTGGAGGCTGGAGGCCTTGAAATGGTGGTTTCTGAGGTGCCTGTTCACTTCTTTCATAGGTGCTCTACACTTGTAGTGGTGCTCCATTAAGGAGCTTTCTGGGTCTTGTTTGGCTATGATAAACATTAGAATTAAGAAGCTTCTCCAGGCTGCTTCAATAAGTAGGGTTTTTTTGGGCAATTCTTGCTGTTGTGGGATAGGAGGGAGGATTCAGCTGCTGAGAGAAGGGTCACTTTGGCACCTCAGGTAAGAGATCTAGGGGTAACTGTGCTCGTATTGTTAGCAGTCTAATGGAGTTTCCATGGTGTTTTCTTTAGAGAGCCATATGCCTACGGGGATGGCCGAGATGCTAGACGTGACCGCTCCCCTCTTCGGGGGAGCCCACGGAGAGACCCCAGAGATGGCAGGGATGGTAGAAACGGGCGAGATTCCAGAGACACTCGAGACATTCGAGCTAGAGACATGCGTGACGCCAGAGACCACAGGGACCCACGGGACCTGCGAGACCCACGGGATATCAGGGATCCAAGAGACTTGCGGGACCCTCGTGATGTTAGAGATCTTCGTGACCCACGGGAGCCACTGTATGATCGATACAGGGATCCACGGGATATGAGAAATCCACGAGATGTGAGGGATCCACGGGATATGAGGGATCCATGGGATATGAGAGACCCTCGGGACCCTTTGTACAGGTAATCTCCACGGGGTTGTATTTGCCAACGTTTTTATGGCATTCCTGCCTCAATGGCTGTACTGGTTTGAGTGATGTCAGGCATTTAAGATAAGGAAATTGCTCTGGCTGGGGACAATTGGGTGCCTACTTTGTGTCTTGTGGGGAGCGGGTGGATACTTCAGAAATTAAACTTGAGGAAGGACTGTGTGTGATGCATTGGCCAAAGTTACTGCCTGAGATTGTGCTGGAGCATGGAAACCCTTGCTGCTTCTGTAAATGTTGCAGACGAGATGAAGCTTATGACCGTTACCTTCGCCTTGAAGACTACTATCGGCGGAAGGATGACTCTTACTATGACCGTTACAAAGAGCATTTTGATAGAGCACCAGTGAATTCAGAAGGTGAGCATCTGTAATGTTTTAATGGGCAGATTCACATCCTTCCTCTGGGAGGATGCAGGAGATGCCTGCAGTGCTGAGTGCGTTGCATTCTGTGGTGCTCCGAGGGGGTCCAAAGGACATTATTTGTTCTGTCCCTGTGGCTTGCTTTCAGACCGTCTGAAGCGTGAGGAGCGGCGCCGAGAGGAGCTGTACCGTCAGTACTATGAGGAAATCAAGAGACGTTTTGATGCAGAGAGACCTGTGGATTGTTCTGTGATAGTGGTGAATAAACAGACAAAGTAAGAAAATAGTTATGACCAATTTTATTATTACATGGTAGAAGAAAACGGAATTAAACTTAGTCGTGCCTTGAGGCTGTTTGTCTTACAGGTTGCTCTTGAGGAATGTGGCTTTACAGCCCTCAGAAAGCTACAGCTCCTGTTGCTGTTCTAGGAATATATGTTGATGAGATGGAGAAATGTATCTTGTGCTTTACTTTTATTTCCTTCTTGTCACCTATCGCTATACCTTCTCCTGATACTTTTCTACTTACTCTTCATATCAGTCTACTGTCGTAACAGATTATAGTGGTCTGTATTTGTTATTCATGGATTGAATAATATGGACCTTATCATTACGTGCCAACCAGCAGATAGTACAGAGCAGCTGTCAGGGTGGAGTCCTGGGGGTGTTCGTTTTAGAGCTCCTATCAGATTAGTTACTAGGCGAGATACCAGTCGTTACCATTAATCCAACGTGCAAGAAATATAAAATCACTGCTGAACGTAGTCGTGAACAATATCAAAAGCATGTGTAAGTAGGAATCAGGGTAATCTCTTGTGGCAGTCTGAACACTTACTGAGCTAATGGGGCAGGTGCTGTGTTGGGAACAGGGAGGTACACCTACGCCTTGTACAGTGGGAGGGAGGCTGTAGTGATGGCATCAGTCTGATGTCTGTATCTTTACAAATAAATATATTGAAGAGTAGCAAATATGTAAATAAATCATAGATCTGGCTTGGAGTCTGAAGAAAATGTTTGTCAAGGGGAAATTTAAAACTCTGTCTCCTTAGCCCTTCGGAAAAAAGATCAAGAGTTGCTTTTATTTAACTTTGCTATATCTGTGAGGCAGAAGGAGCTGGTGCTGATCTGGTGGTAGAAGACAGAACAGGAAATTGGAACAAGGGAAGCAGTGAAACTAGAAATAAACTTCTGTGGTTTTCTTTTAATGAAGTTGATTACCTACTGGAACAAATCTTGAAAGGAAATTTTAGATTCTTTATCCCTTGGTGACTAAAAGTCTTTGGAAGATATTCTAATAGACCACAAGTTATTGTACTTGATACAGGGAGAATTTTTTTGTGCAAGAGGATCAGCTTAATATCCTAAGGATTGTTTTGATCTGTAACAGCTACAAATGTTAAGAACCAGAGCATGTTAATAAGTCTTGGGTATTGAAACATTGATGTCACCTACTATAAACCTGTTGTAAGATGACTCCCACATGACTTAGTTACACGATCAGCGTAACTTAGAAATGCTTAAAAAGACAGTTGGTGGGGGCAACAGTTTTAGTCACCATTACAATGTTTGCATCCAAGGACGATAAATTGAAGTTCTTTCCAAAGGTGTGGGTGCACGCAGACTAAATTTCTCAGAATGCATATGCAGTCAGTATTGCAGTTTTCAGTATAGTAAGCTTAAAAAAAGACTTGAAAACTTTAAGCTCAGCCATGTGACCTATGGTTTGTGCTTGGAATGGGAAGTCTGCAGGACAGTGGATACAGGAACAGTGGATCCATAGATGCTGTGTTGATGCTGGGTTAGAGCAGAAAGCAGCTAGTAGAACAAAAGAGCAAGACAATAAGGAATAAGGTGCATTTGAACAATTAAGATACTGAATGTAGCACAAGTAACTGACTTCTATAGGGTGGCTGCTCTGCTGTGTACCCCTTAGATCTCTGCAGGCATAAATTACCTCACTTAATGAGTTCAGTTTAAAAACATTTGTATGTAAACAAATTTATAATAGTGTAAATCCCTTTGCAAACACTCTGTTTCTGAGCTAAGCTAAGGCTTGATTTGTAATTTATTTCAGTTAAACTGAAATGACTGATTCAGATCAAAATAAGGGCTTTTGTATTATTATAATGAGATTGCTTTAATGCTGTCCTGTTAAACATTATGAAGTTTGGCAAGCCATCAGAAAAGCAAATCTAAGATGATGGAGAGGGTGAATGTGCCAGGGTTTCTGTTTCTGTATGTGACTGACTTGTTAAACTCTGCTGGCTTTGCTTTGTGGTAGGGAGTACGCGGAGTCAGTGGGGCGGAAGGTGCGGGATCTGGGCATGGTAGTGGACCTGATCTTCCTCAACACAGAGATGTCACTGACGCAAGCCCTGGACGATGTGAGCAGAGGAGGGTCTCCTTTTGCCATTGTCATCACCCAGCAGCATCAAGTTCACCGCTCTTGCACTGTTAACATCATGTTTGGCACCCCACAAGGTACTGAGGTCTCAGTAGGCTGTGTAGCTGCGTGGTCACTCTGAACTGCCCAAAGTGCTGCTTTAGAACACTTTTCTTTCAAGGAGAATCACACAGGACAAAATTCATCCTTGCTGTGACATAAGTAGTTACTAATTACTTGACACTATGTCATAAATGTGAATATCATTATTTACAAGCTTCTGTAATACTTTATTTGTCCCTTGTCAAAAGGACTGTCTAATTTCTGCCAAGAGGGAATCTCATCTGTGTTCTTAGCACTTAACATCACCAGCCTTTGCATCTTAGGGCAAGTCATGAACCACAGATCTAGAAATGACTGCATTGCCTTTGTAGATTTCTGAGTAGTACCAATCCAACCTCAGTTTATCACTTGTTGCTCTCAAAGAAAGCATGTTTGGAATGTGACAAAGTACAGGACAGATTTTAAAACCAAATGTGATTTAAGGAAAACAGAATAAGTATAGTGTATTTAGTCAAGGTAAAGATCTGGTCATGAAACTGGGAAGAGTTACAAAAAGATCTAACTGTAAAGTGATTGGGTGTACATGCTCCACCTTTTTATTGCCATTTACACTTGGTGCATCACTTTCCATCTCAGGGTGCGACTTGGTTGTTGTGAGGGTGGGTATAGGTATTAAAAAAAGTCTTGTCAGAATGTACTTTTGGGAAGCAGTCTTTTGCTCTGGTCATAGGCCTGTTCACATACCACAGCTGAGCTTTTGAAGGTTATTTCTGCCTTATTGTGTTCTCAGATAATGTTTTGTGAGGTTCATCTGGGAGAGTAAGCTTCTGAATGCACAGTCACTGTTTTTTGTGTGTTTACTGACTGAAGAAGCCTGGTTTCCTTTAACATCAGATGCAGATGTGATAGGAGGGCTCCCTCATTTCCTGCAGAAATACAGCTCGCACACACTTTCACTGGGCTTTCCACTGCCCTTGGTTTTAACTCCTTTCGTTTAACACCCATCTTCCCACCAAAGCTTCTCTTCTTTACTGCATCTAATGGTGTATCACATCTGATAAGAGCCCAGTCATTAGCTCATCCACAGCTCTTTCTAGAGATTAAATGTGCTCACTTGAACCGCAGGCGGCCACCTTTCCATTCACATTAGTTTCAGGGAACTCTTTCACAACTTGTGCAAAGAGTAATGTTAAAATGAACCCCAGTTTTGCGTTACGAGGAAAAAAGTGGCAGGATTTGATGTTCTGTGGGTGTGAAAAGCGCCCAGAGCTTTGGGCACCTTTTGGAAAGTAAAGGGTCTTTTGATCTCCCACTTAAATCTGTGTTCAGGGAAATGTTTGTGTGTGTGCTTTGTGAGGTAGAAATAATGGCCTCAAAAACTTTAAAAGGCAACTGCAAAAAAACCCCAAACCAAACCCAACGTTGGAATTGACCATTATTCATTGTATTACAGAAGAACTTGATTGCTGTTATTGCTCCAGAATAGTAAACATAAACAGCAATGTGACATCGAGCCAGTGCTTCTTTCCTCCCTATCTCCTGCATACACACTCACTATATTAAGGCATTGGCAGTACAGAACCAAAACGTACTCTCATCGCTGTTCTCCTCTGGGAGACTTTAGCAGCCTTCAGAGGGCAAGTTTTGGATCTGTCCAAGGGTTTAGCAGTAGAGTGGCTGGAACTGTCTCCTCTTGGAGCACAGAGAATTTATGTGTGCAGAGGGAGCCGCTTTCCCTTTTAATTGGGTGAGAGGCAAGAAAGACATTTCTTGGGCTGATACGATATCTTCTCAGAGCCCTCAGCCACGGACGAAAAGGATGGCCTTGCTGGGCAATAGCCTTGAGCCTCCTCTTGGCCTAGGAAATTGAACAGTTACTGTGTGCCTAGGAAGCTTCCCAAGTCTACGCTTGCAATTCCAGAACAGTGCCTGCCTGCTGAATGAGGTGTGCTTGTGCGCGTGAGGCAAGGCACCTCCTGTTAACATCACTTTGGTTTACTTACAGCATTTCTTTTCCTTGTGCAGAACACCGCAACATGCCCCAAGCTGATGCCATGGTGCTGGTGGCAAGGAATTATGAGCGCTACAAAACAGAGTCACGGGAGAAGGAGCGTGAGGAAATCGCCCGGCAGGCTGCCAAGATGGCAGATGAAGCTGTTCTGCAGGAGCGGGAGCGCCCACCCCCCATGGAGGAGGGTGTCAGAGGAGGTCACCCTCCGGGGATTCAGACTCTCTTGAACCTGCTGGCTGACAATCGCTATCTAACTGCTGAGGAGACTGATAAAGTAATTAATTACTTGAGAGACCGGAAGGAACGGTTACTGAGGGGAAGCACTGATTCTCTGCAGGGTAGGTTTCTCAGCCCCAGGCAAGGCTATTAATCATATGGTCTGTGGGCCCTCTGGGCTGGGACAGGAAAACAGTCCTGGGATTGCAGAGGAGTCCTAGTGTCGTAACTTCCTCACACAGTGCCTCTTTTTATTGAGATGCATATCTTCTTGGGAGTCCTGAGATGATTCAGATCTTTCATGTGAAAGAACTTCTATACTGGATTCTCTCAGGGAAACCATGGGACTGCCATAACTGGCGTGGCTGCTACACGAAAGGCATCAGTTCTGCTGAGTGGTTTGGGTTCCCCAGAGCTGTGCAGCTCTCCTGTTCAGAGGGTGGGTATTCATTGATGCTCGCGTCTTTGGTAGCTGTTTCACTAGTTTTGTTTAGGTGCCCCTCAAGGGCATTTGCAGAGCTTTAACCCTCTTTCCTTTCTTTCCCAGCATCCATGTCAAGACAGTCTTTGGGGGCACCTTCAGGATCGTCTCTGGGTAGTCAGTCCAGCCTTCCAAGCTCTCAGGCTCATCAGGGTTCGCAGCCTCTGGTCTCTGCTCCTTCTGTTCCAGTGTCTTCTTCTAACCCTCAGCAGGAGCTTCAAGCAAAAATCCTCAGTCTCTTCAACAGCGGGGCAGCAGCAGCAGCAGCTGCTGCAGCAAACAGCAGTTCTACAGCCTCTGCGGGCTCTTCAGGTGGCACTCCGAACCAGAACTTTGCTAACATGGCCAGCGGTCAGGCCCGGTCAGCACAGATGAGTGCTGGAAATTTAAACCAGGCTCAGCAGAGATTGCAGACTCCAAGCACGCAGCTTCCTGCTCTCCAAGGCACTTCAAGAAATGCGGGTCCAAGACCTGGAGCTCCTCCACAAGCTCAGTCGCTCTATGGTCAGCACCAAAATCGCCTCCCTGCGCCTGGCAACGTACCTGCTCAAAGGCCAGTATCTTCTGGTATCAACTTTGACAACCCTAGTGTACAGAAAGCCTTGGACACCCTTATCCAGAGTGGTCCTGCACTCTCCCACCTAGTGAGCCAAACCGTGGCCCAGGGGCGAGCAGGGTCCTCCGCCCAGCAACCTATGGGTTCCTACCAGCGACACTATTAAAGCTGTCGGGCCCTTTCCCCTTCCCTTTGCCATTCCATACTTATAGCTGTTTAAAGAGTCTCCTGTCCTCGACATGGGACAAATGCCCCTGGATATGCATGTCCTCTCCACTTTGGTGAGAGTGTACCCCCAGTGGCATTGCTGCTGACTGTTGCTAGCGCTGCCCTTCCTCACCTCGGTCTGGTTAGCAGTGTTTGGGGACGTATGCTGTACTTTCTCAGCGGCACGATGTGCAAAGAGCTGCTTTGGATAATCGGTTGTTTTGTCCAGTCCCAGAAGCTGCTGGAATGACAGTCCTTCTGCATTTCCTCAGTCCCAGTAGCTCATGCATCTTCACATTGCGACACAGTCTGGTCTCGCTGAACGGTCTTAGTATAGTTTTGGGTCAGTGGTTTTGAGAAAATAGGGGACTGAACAGAGCGGTACACTGACTGGGCCTTCTTGGAGACCCACCTTTTTGGAATGGGCACTGTCTTTCTTTAGATTTCTTTTTTTATTTCTTTTTTTAATGGCATATAAGCCAGTTGGAAAGTACAGTGGTAGCGCTAGCAGCTGAACTCATGAAGCACATGCCTGACCACTACTCAGTAACCCCAGGACCGTGCTCTTTGGTCCTTCCATAGCTGGACTGTCATGTCCTGGCAGAGTGAGGCAGAGAAACACTCCTCACCTTGCCCAGCTCATGGAAGCTGACAGCTTTGGTCTGAGTACTGTGGCAGATCTGAAACACAAGAGCTTCCAGCCAAGGCAGAGATTTCAAATGGTCTGTCAATTTTCCTACACCAAGCAGTCAGTGTTAAGATCAATCTGTTAAATTTGGCATATAACTTTCCTTTTCTTATTATCTTGCTTTGGGACGTTGGTTCCTGTAGCCCAACAGCTCAGCCACAGCCACGCTGATGTGCTGCTGGCCCTCCCTTGGGAATACCCACAGCCAGTTACCAGGTGGTGAATGTCTGCTCTTTGAAACTTCATCTCACTGTTGAGTGGTGTTTTGTCCATCTAAGGTGGAGAGGCAGTGCCAAGATGCAATACTATTATTTTGTACATTTTTTCAACACTTTGGTAGCTGCAGCAGACAGTTGAGTGGAAAATCAGGCAGTGATTCTTCACCGTGTTTTTAACCAGTAACATACTTTGATACCAGAACACAAAACATCTCTTAACTATGTGGACCTCCCCATCACGGCCTTCTTAGAGTCTGCAGGCTTCCTGCAGAGAACCGAAAGAAACTAAGAAAGCAGTGTTCTTGGAGGAGAGGATTTTCTTTGTCCCAGGTGGTTTGTGTTGTATTTTTTTTCCTCTCTGTGCTGTTAACAAGACGACATTACTTTCTAATAAAAAGGCAGGAAAAACATTTTGTTGTATTTTTGACACTTGACAGCTTGAGTACTACTGGAATACATTATTCCACTGTGTTTGCCATTGCTCTCTTCTTCCAGATAAGCTGGGTCAGATGCTGCCCAGCGCTGGATGCTAAGTGGAGAGCGTATGAACCTTACTGTGACCCGTTGTGAGAATATTGTAGTCTGTCTCAGTCAGTTTATAACACTTCGAAGTACCTCAACAGATACTTATTCTCACACACTGGACTTGGATGATCTCAGGCAGAGCAGCCCACATGCCCGTTCAGGGACCTGTGCGCTGGAGCAGTGTGTGGCAGGGGCCGGCGCTGAGAGGTCCGAAGCCTCTCCGGCTGCTGGTGGTGGGAAGGGAGGGTGTGCCCTCGGGCCAGCAGCGAGCTGGTCGGGTGTCTGTGCTGCAGTTGCTGTTAATTGTGCAGTTGCTGTTAATTGTGCAGCTGCTGCGCGAAGTTAGGGCTACAAGTCCCTGTGCATTTAGCACCGGCCTTCCTTGACTTCATGCTGCCATTACTATACAACCTGAAATTGGATGGAAGTATGTCTGTCTTCCATCTTTCCTCTTCTGGTGTCTTTTTGTGAGATACCTTTGTCTGTCTCTACAGCCCTGCAGACAGGTAAAGCATCTTTGCTGGGGTGATCAGAAATTTGCGTGAGCTTAAACTGGGAACTGTGGCACTTGGGAGAGGCTGTTCCTCTCCTGATGTTTTGCTTCCTCTGCAATCTGCTGCTCCCTGTTGGGGCTTGCTCCTTGTTATGGAAATGGTAGCAGCGAAGCGCAAAATAACTGCGGAGACCCTGGAAGCAAGTGAAAACTCCCGGTGCAAGTAGTGAAGGGTGTAATAAAATCATTTATTGCATTTTGTGCAGACAGGAGTCTAGAAAAATGAATACAGTTAAAGCAGTAAAGCATTAACAGGGAGCATTCAACAGCTGAGGAGCCACTCCTCCATTAATACCTGCACAGAGAACACAGGGTCTGTACTGAGGCGGCCTAATGCACAATACTGAAACACAGAAATTAAACGCAAGCCTAATACTCTTTTTTTTTTTGGTTTGCAACCTGTTTTATTTACAAGGTTTTAAACTTAATTGCATTGCTCTGCACACAGATTCTCTAAAACACAAAGCATACTAGGTCACTACATGTCTATTGAAATATTGCACTCGAATAAAAGTCACTTGAATGGACGCAGAACATCTAGCTACAGTGATTAAAAGATTATTGAATGAACTGACTTTGTGGTAACATTCATAACAAATATATTGCACATGTAGCACAGAAAGTGTTGTAACCAGCAAATCTCAGACCTTTTTTTGGTCTTTCTGCTAGTTTTTAGTCCTGCTACACAGAGGAGGGTCTTGACTCTTCTAGTGCAACTCTTACCCTTGTGCAGTATCTAGTCCTTCCTCTCGTCCAGCCATGGACCAACACTGACCCAGGCTGGATGCTGCCTGTGCCTCCTCTAAGTGCTGTCTTGTGGCTTGTTGCCTGTACCGCGTGGTGGCTGCAGCGATGTGAGCTGCTGCCGCCGCTGCTGCTGCTGCCGCTGCTGCTGCGCGCAGGGGCCTGCGCCTGCCCAGCTGACAGGGATAGGGCAGCTCCCTGCTCGGGGCTCCCGCAGCAGGAACTGGAGCGTACGCCATCGCCGGCCCGGTGCTGCGTGCTGGCCGAGCGCGGCCGTGGGTATGTGTGCTCCCCACCTGCTGCGGGCCACGCTTCCAGCCCGCCGTCCTGGTGGGTCGTGTCTGCTCAGCGCTGCTCCCGGCAGCAGCTTGCCTGTGAAACAAACTTGGGGGGTCAAGACCTTCCTGTCTGGAACAAAAACCGAAACGTGTCTGCGCATGTGCCAAGGAGGAACTTGCATGTCTATCAGAGGAGGACACTGTCTTCACCAAGGTGGAACGGCAGAAGGGTGCTCCATGGGGAAACTGAACACTCACAGAGGCCAAACGTGCAGGGCTGGGTTTGTAAACTAACATGCAGTGCTGTCTGCTAAAACTGGCCCTCTCCAGCCAACGGCGAGTGAGAACTCGCTGTGGAAACCAGCACCTTTCTTGCCACAGCCAAATTTTGCCTGGCGGGGGTGTTGAAGCAGTCCTTGGCTCTGTCTAGAGCTGTGCCCCTGCTCTTGCTGGAGGATGAGGAAGGAGAACACCTTTTTTGAGCAGTAGTGATGGAACAAGCTTGTCCTCCTGCTCCCTGGGGGAGCCGGGACCGCGGCTTTACTGTCGGGTTGAAGTGGTGCTGAGGGGAAATGGGATCTATTGGTGATGCTGGGGAGACAATGAAGCAAACCTCTCAGGGGAGAAGCATGCCCTGGCCTGCTCTCACCGCTGCTCTGCAGACCGTCATTCCCTGCTACCCTGTACCTGCGGCCAAAGGAAGAGCTCTTTCCCTTGACGCTGCCGTGGGTGGATGCTGTCTGGCTTCAGCAGAGGCAGGCGCTGGTGGTGGCTGCTGCTGCGCATAACCTGCCTCTGCGGTCAGGCCCTCGGTGCTGACCCCATCCATGTGCAGGGGCGGGAGGGGACCGGGCTCGCTGCTGCAGGACAGAGCCCGCAGCTGCAGGCCCAGCGGCACGGCCAGGCAATAGCCAAGCTCTAATTAGAGGGTGACCGCGGGGAGCAGGGCGGCATCTTTTGAAGAGGCAGAG
The DNA here is from genome assembly GCF_964188355.1 of Buteo buteo. Lineage (NCBI taxonomy): Eukaryota > Metazoa > Chordata > Aves > Accipitriformes > Accipitridae > Buteo > Buteo buteo. The sequence continues at coordinate 79,892,371 of NC_134172.1, read as the reverse complement.
CAGCTGGCAAGCTTTCTAGGCCCAACAAGCACGGTGCTAGCACATGAGATGAGGGGGCAGGTTGCTATGCGTGCCTCCCCCATTGCTGCAGAAGTGCCTCAAATAATTTTTGGGAGGCTGGAAACAGCACGTGAGCTTGTGTGTGGTGGTGTAGGACCAGCTCCAAGGGGCAGAGCAGCTAGACACTGGCAAATCCTGGTTCCCGTGGGGCTGCCCTTCCCAAAGCTAAAGGAACTTCTCACTTGCAGACACCTGCCTGCTCTTCCAACAGCTCCCTGAGCGGCTGAGGCAGCGGCAGGATCAGAGAGTGCTGCCCTGTGCGTCTGCACCATTCATCAGCCCTGTGCTGATGAATGCATTCATCACTCTCCTGTGCTGAAACCAGGTCTCAGCTCACCCTGACACTCACCTCCTGTAAATGCTGAGCTCCCCATGCCCTTGGGACTAGCTTCCATGCCAGAGTCTGCAACACAGACCGATGCAGCCATGCAGGTAGCTGAGCTACCATGGCAGAAAGTCTGGCTGTGGCTAGGGCCGCTGCTGGAGAAAAGGGAGGCACTTTGGGAGTGATGGAAATGTGGGAACAAGGTATGAGCAGGCACAGATGTGCAGCTGGGGCTTGGTTTTGGTCTGGGAGCGTGTCCAAGTAGTATCTTAAAGCAAAAAAAAAAAAAAAAAAAAAAAAGATATCAAACCACCTACTGCTTTTTATCCAAGCAGCCCCAAATAGCTTCAGCCTGGACCTGGAGCAGAGGAGTTCTGCAGAAGGAGCGGAGACTGGAGTCGTCCAGTGCAGAGACTTTCCTGCTCTCAGGCAGGCAGGAGCCGAGGGCTGCAGCCGCTCTCAGCGGGCAGGAGGGACGGGCAGGCAGGGGGCTGGACGCTGGGACCAGCCAGGGCTGCCTGTGCCGGGCAGGAGGCAGCTGCTGCCAGGCCACCCGTGGGGATGCTGCGGCAGCACCCGCTGCTTCTGCGCCGGCCGGGAGGCTGCGGGTCGCGGGGCACCTGCTGCGGTGCCGGGCGGCATTGGGGAGCGGTTTGGGGGGGCCGAGGAGGCGAGTGCTTCAGCGCGGGGGCTCAGCTCTGGCCAGGGGACAAAGCGCTGCCGCTTCGGGCCGGGCTGGAGCAAAGCAGCCAGCACTGCCGGGAGAGGGCAACTCTTAGCAGGCTGCACTTCGAGTGGAAGCTCAAATCTGCTGTGAAACAAGTTCAGAAAAGTCTGTGACTTCTTTTCCCTGAAAACTCTTAAGAAGCTAAATTGAGAAGAGAATGAACCTGCGACCTGGCCCTTTCCCAGGGGCTGCCGGTGGCCGGGGAAGGCTGCAGCCTCCACCACCGCTCCAGAGCGCTTGGTGCGACGGATGGGCGCCCGTTTTGTGCAGGAGCAGCCCGTCTCGGCTCTCCGTCCCCACGGCCTGGTGCTAGCAGAGCCCTGCATCTCTCAGAATAGATATAGATCTCTATATATAGACTTCATCTGGTTCTATTAACATAAATATGATCACTTTAAAAATACACGTACTGTATTATGTACACTATGTACATGGGGCCGGGGCGGGCGCCGGCGGGCGCCCTGGCTGCCCTCGGCACCGCTTCCTGCGTGGTTCCTGGAACCGTTCACATTTGTTAAAAGCGCCTCAGTTTCTCTGTCATGAGAGATGCTGGGGGGGGGGGGCAGGGGCCGACGACGGGGAGAGGGGCGACCCTGCAGCTGCTGCCAAAGGTAAGACGTGTTTGAATTGTCCTGGTGCGCCCCGCTGCCTGCTGCGGCATGGGCCGGCGGGAGGGGACAGGCTTCGGGCTGCAGCGGCCGCGTGGCCGGTGCCTTGGGCCGCCCTGGCCAGCCGGGTGAGAGAGTGCCGTGATGCCGGGGGACGGTGGGACCCCTACAGCCACCCCTCGCTGCGGGGTCTGGCCCTGTCAGACCAGGCAAACGGACTTTGCATATGTTAAAACTACGCACGGATCCGGACTTTCCTACAGCCCCACGGCAGCGTCTGCCACTGCCTGGGGCTGGGGCCAGGTTAGCAGCGAAGCCCTGGGGAGCAGCGGGGAGCACAGCGGAGCGTGGGGGGGACCCGGACGCACGTGCAGGTGCGGGAACCAGCCGGGCTGGCCGGTGCCGGGGGCCTGAGAGTCCCCGGTGCCCCCCGGTGCGGTGTGGCGGGGGAGCGGGGGCAGTGCCGGGCTGGGACGGGATTCCTCTGCACCCGGGACAAGAGGAGGTGCTGGGACCTCGGGGGGTCAGCGGCACCCACGCGGCTCCAGCGGCCGGAGAGCGGCTCCGGCTCACGCTGTACCGCGGCGGGGCCTCTGCTCGGCTCCTGCCATCGCAGCTCCACGCCTCGACCGCAGCGCGAGCACCGGGAGAGCACCAGGGCAGAGAGAGCCTGGAGCCGGCGGGGAGGGGGACAGGGAGCACCCCCCACCCACCCCAGGCCAAGGCTCGCGCTGTCACGGGATTGCTGCGCTCCAGCGCCCGACCCCCCGCGGCCGCCCCCCACCCTCTGCCCCCTCCAAACCATCACGCTGCATCTCCGCAAGCTTGGCCCACGGCCTCCAGAGACGGGCTGCGCCCCGGCAGCGGCGAGGTGGGGCCGTCCAGGCCCATCCTGGCGAGGGGTGGCCGGGGAGGGGGGTCAGCGCCGGGGGAGGCAGCCCCCGATGCCGCTGGAGGTGGGGAGAGGAGCGTCCGGCGAGGGAAGCGTGCTGGTGGCCTCTCTCTTCTCCCAGCGCCTCCGCGGGGAAGCAGGGCACGGGTGGCGGGCGGTCATAGGGCACGGGGCGCGGGCGCGTCCAGCCGAGCTCCGCGCAGGGGTAGCGGCACGGCGGGGCCGGGTGTCCGTCTCGGCACAGCCACCCTCCCGCCCGGCCGGGGGCTGCAAGCGGCAGTGCTGGGGCTGGCGGCGGGGCTGGCCCTGCCAGGGACGGGCGGTGGCGGCAGCGCTGGGCTCTGGTGCTCAGTCCGCGGTACACTGTATATATTTATATATAAACAAGGACAGCAGTGCTGTGATGTTGCAATGAGGAACAGCTGCTCTGGTGCTGGATGCTCCCGGAAGTTCTGGTGCTGCAGTTCGAATGGAGAGATCAGGGGCACGGCCAAAGCCAGGCGAAGTTTCTGCGCACCGGCTGCCATCAGGCCTTCCCTCCTCCCCTCCAGGAGCACGGTGCAAAGGGGTGGCGGGGCTCTCAGCGTGCAGACAAACCTCTCTGGCGCGCCGCGTTTCAGGAGTAGATGGTGATGACCTCCCGGCCCCCACCACGCACCAGGAGCACTCGGTCCAGGTGCTCCGTCAGCACCTCCAGGAACTCCATGTCTGCATGGCCGTCAAGGAGGACCACCGCCACGACGGAGCAGGGGGACAGCCCCGGGCCATCCCTGCCCGGCCCCGCGCCTGGGGAGCTGAACCCACGGCACCGACACCCCCGCACCGGAGCTGGGAGCTGGTGGGGTCACTCCCAAGCCGAGGGGACGGGAGAGCCCACCCGCCCTGGCTTCGCATGACAGGCACCGTGGCTGAGCCCGTCCCAGCAGACAGCCAAGCCCCGCAGAGCTCTGCCCGTGCCCCCCACGATGTGCCATCACGCTCACGCGTTCAGGTGCAATGTCACGTGCCCCCCACCCGTCCCGCATGCGTCAGCTCTGCCGGACAGGCAGGCTGGTGCCAGCGATGGCTGTGGGACCCAGCTGGGGGAAGGAGGTGGGGGGGGGGGTCCGGGCTCAGGTGCTAAACTGATGCCTCTTGGTACTCGCCTGCAAGATCCACCAGCTCTGGGGGAACCGCAGCCCCCCGCTGCAGAGAGGGGTCTTGGTGGCGGCCCTCTGGGAAGGATACAGTTCTCATCCCCTTTCCGGTTGCGGGGAGGCCCCGGCATGTTCAGCAGGACCAGCTTGGCGTCCTGGGACTTCTTGACGATCACCTCGTTGAGCTTCACGGCCGTGTGCATCCTCCGCACGTTGGACTGGTTCCTGGGGGCGACAGCACGTGTGGGCACAGGGACGGGCACAGCCGCCCTCCGGTGCCACACCAGACCCAAGGGACCACGGGGAGGGCTGGCCTCCTGCCCCAGAGGGGTCCGGGGCTGGGCTGCGGCATGAGCTCGGGGTGCAGCAAGCTTTGCCTGGCATGGCCGCTGGCAACTCTGAGCCTGCACCGGCAGCCGTGAGCTGCAGAGCCATGCACGGTGCCCACGGGCAGTGGCAAACCACGGCTGCTCGGGGCCGAGCCGTGCGGGAGCGAGCAGGAGCAGACGGTGCGAGTGTCACCGCAGGCGCCCGAGCCCAGGCTGCCAGGAAGCTGCCGGCAGCGTAACGGGGCAGACGGGGAGCACGCGGCACGGGCACCGCGCGGCGTCTGCGCAGGGGTTGGCAGCCACAGCCCCCGCGTGCCGCCCGGGCGAGCCGTCTAGCACTGCGCCAGCAGCAGCTGTCGCGGCACACCGAGCCGCCCTTGTGCGTTGGGGGCAGCCCCGATGGCTCCGGGCGTGTTGCCCCGCAAGGGGTGACCCAGCTCCCCCCACCCTGGGACCCGGCACCCAGCCAAACCCAGACTTACAGGTTCTCCCACTCCCTGCCAGGAGCACGATGGGGCCAGGGGGGAGAAAGAAAGAGAGAGAAAAAGAAGAGGTGAGTGCCGGCTGTGCACCCCGAGCCCCCACAGCGCATGCTGCCCTATCCCTCGCCGACGCAGGTCTGCACGGGGAACCCCCACTCCACCTCCCACCCAGCCCTTCCCCAGGGGCAAGCTCAGGGCACCCGGGCTGCTGGAGCCCCTTCTCAGAGCAAGGACCAAACTGGTGCTGCCAGGGCCCTGCCTGCACCCAGCTGGCCGGGGCGGGCAGGGATGGCTGGGGATGTGGGGCATGGGTGGGAACTGGGTGGCAGCATGTGGGGCCGTACGGCTTCATGTTGAAGAAGTCCTTGATGCCCTCAGGGCTGACAGGGCTCTTGCTCTTGTTCTTCTCGGCGACAGATTTCTCCTTGGTCCAGGTGAGATGCACCTTCTCAGGTGCCGTCTCCACCTCGTCACCAGGGGACTGGGAGCTGCTGGAGAAGGTGGTGGCGTTTTTGTCATGGATGAGCTGGACCTGCAGAGAGGAGAGGGGGACGGTGGGCAGGGGCCGGGGCCAGCCGCCTGCCTGGGCCCCATCCCGGCGCAGCCCCTCACCTCCTCCTCTGGCTTCTCCTCGCCATCCCCCACTTGCTCCTCGGGGACACTTAGGCGCAGGCGCGTGTTGGCTGGGTTCTTGCGCCGGATGGAGCCACGGGACTCGTCCGTGATGCTCTGGATCTGTGTGGGACAGGGTCAGCCAGGGGACCGGGGCACAAGAGGGCTTGGCTGGGCAGACCCCAGCCTGCAGCCCCGGCTCCTCAGCAGGATGAGTCCATAGAGCTGTGGGGCTGCTTGGTCAGCAGCACAGCCACCATGGGGGCTGGATCCTACCCAGACTGTCCTGCGGCCTCACCTCCCGCTCCCGCTCATTCTTGGTGAGGTGCATTTGCTTGAGGATCTGGGAGCGCTGCTCCATCACCAGCGTCTTCTCGTAGGTGTAGGCGGAGATGTCGCTCTCGTGCTGTGGGGGGAACCGTGGGGCAGGGTGAGCTGCACGCACTGCTCCCAGCCTGGCCCTCCATGTCTCGGTGGACCTATGTGTCCCTGTGGTTCTGTGTCCTGCTGTGGAGCTGCGTGTCCCCACCATGGTGCTGCGTCCCCCCCAATGGTGCTGTGTCCCCTGTAGCAGGGCCTGTCTGGCTCTCCCATGCGCAGCATCCCAGACTGCGGCACGTGCCCCATCCCAGCACTCACCATCTCCACCACCTCCACCTCCGCGGTGATGCGCAGGTGGTACAGGAAGGTTGTCAGGTCCTTCTTCATCTGGATGCTGTTGTCGTCCATCTGCGCCACCGTGAAGATACGCATCTTGCACTTGCGCCAGACCTGCGAGGGAGGAAGGCATGGGCACGGCTCGCTGGGGTCAGCCGCGGACCCCTGCCCCACACTGCGGGGCCCGAGCTACCTTGTGGTGCCGCAGGAGGAAGGGCAGCAGCATGAGCATCCCCCCATCGTGGACGATCCACCAGACGTCGATGTGGCCCTCCGAGAACCGCTCCTGGTTGCCCGGGAACATGGCGACATTCTTGGCCACCAGCAAGGCCAGGTGCCCAGCCGTGGTCTCTCGCACCAGCTCTGGGAGGGGAAGGGCCACGTCAGCCGGGATGGCTCACAGCCCCCCCCCAACCCAGCAGCATCCGCCCTCCGCGGTGCCTACCGATGAAGTTCCTCCAGGTCTGGTGGTCCTCCTTCTGGCGCCAGCTGCGGGGCCAGCCCACCAGCACCGTGTTGTGCTGCAGCCCCCCCAGCCCGCTGGACTGGATGAGGTGGGACATGCCGTCCCGCAGGTTGGAGGAGATCACCACCTGGCAAAAGCCCTTCACCTTCTCCGCTTCCATCAGGCGGCGGATGGACTAGTGGGAGAGAGAGGGAGGTCAGAGATCGCAAGCACGGCAGCCGCCAGCCCTGGCAGTGGCACCCTGGCCAGGCAGGGTGCAGGGTGCGGGGTCCGGGTACAGGGTGCAGATTGTGGGGTGCAGGTCCCCACAGGGCGCTCAGGTCTCTGTGCCCCACGGCAGGCCGGGAGCTCCAGGCTGGGGGGGCTGAGGCCCGACGGTGAGCGGAGCTGGCGCGCGGCTCTGTGCCATGCCGAGTGGAGGGTGTCCCTGTGCCAGGGCTCTGACGGGCGGCGGAGCAGCAATTAGAGTTATTTACTTAGAGAAATTATAACATGTCTGCATGGGAGAGAAACTGTTTGCTTCCGAGGGCTTAATCTCATTAACACGCTGCCCGGCTGGCGCGGAGGTGAGGGAGGGTGGGGAGCGCTCCTTCTCCAGCGGGGAAAGGCTCCTGTCTCCCACCCTGCCTGGCACTGGGGCCGTGGGGAGGGTTGGGTGGCAGCGGCTGCAGGGGCTGCAGGGGAGCTGAGGGGCTGCTCAGCCCAGCAGCCCCTGGCCAGGCACTGTGCTGTGCCATGCCGTGCCAAGCCCTGCAGCAGCTGGCCAAGACTGGGACCAGTGCCCGGCTTGTGCCTCTGGCATCTGGGGAGGGGGGGCAGGGGTCCGGAGGTCCCTGCGATGCTCTGAACACCAGTGAAGCATGGAGTCTTCAGGCTCTGCCTGGTGCCACCCCACTGCTCTCCTGGCCAGCTGAAGGCACCAGCCCCGTCCACGGGGCAGAAATGCCCCTGGGCTCCTGGGGACGGCCGTGGGCACCCACAGCTGGCAGATCCCAGCCCGGCGCGGTCAGCGGCCCCGGCGCAGGAAGCTCTCACCTCCTCTGCCCTCTGCGCCTGCGGGTGGTTGTCCAGGAAGGTCCCTTCCAGCACGGAGGCCACGATGGTGAGCCCCTTGCCAGCCTTGAGCTGCGACGTGAAGGACAGGAGCTGCGGGTGCACCACGTTCTGCTCCTGGTCCCCGCGGACCAGCACCAGCAGCTGCGGCCTGGAAGGACAGTCCTGCAGTCAGCGCCCGCGCCCCGGCCAGCCCCCCCCGGCCCCCCCCGGTCCCCCCGGTCCCCAGCCTGGCCTCACCTCCAGTTCTTGGTGTGTGGGGGCCCCTCCTCTAGCCGCAGCAGGGCGTAGCGGGCTGCGCTCAGGGACAGCCCCCGGATCCCGTCACCCCACTCCTTCTCCGCCCTGTGGGAACCAGCAGCTTGTCAGGGATGCCCATGGCTCTGACCACGGAGCACCACGCTGGCACCCCGGAGCATCCCAGGACGAGCAGCCCAGCGGAGCTCAGCAGCCCACGCCGAGGGGCTGAGGCACCGAGGGGCGGCTGTCAGCGCTGGCCAAGGTCTGCGGCACTGCGGCCACCCTTACCCGCGGTACTCGATGTATTTGTAGATGAGGCCAGCGATCAGCATGGCGACCAACGCATAGTACCAGGAGCAGATGAACATCAGCGCTAAGCAGAGGCTCATGCCCAGGAAGGACAGGGTCCTGCGGAGGGCCCGGCACTGTCAGTGCACCCTGGCCCCCGCAGCGCTACCGGGGTCCCCGGCCCGGGGTGGCGGGGGGGGGTGGCAGGACACCGCGCCGCGTCTGTTCCCATCCCGTCCTGGCTCACCAGTGGTAGTAGCGGAAGCGGGGCCGCCAGTTGGGCGTCCGCAGCAGGGTCTGCACCGCACATGCCAGGTTGACGAACATGTAGCACATGAGGAAAAACCTGCAGGAGAGAGCGTGAGGCTGAGCCGGGCGTGCCGGGCTGGACTGCGGCTGCAGCGGGGCCCCGCCGCACCTCCCAGCCCCGGGGCGGCTAGCGCAGGCGCAGGCACTGCCGATGGACCGGGGAGCCGGGGTCGTGGAGCAACAGGGTCCCAGCGCTGGCCGAGGAGGGGCCCTGGGCTCCCTGTGGGGCTCCCCTCTTCCCAGGTGTCCCCCCCCGGGGAGCAGAGACCCCCACACGCCACCCGCTTGGCCAGGATGAGGGGGCGCGGGCCCGTCTGCCGCTCGCGAAGGTGCGGGTGGACAGAGCATGCTGCCTACATGGAGAGGATGGGAGCCACCTCGTCCAGGGAGGCGATCAGGATGCCGATCTCGCAGATGCAGGCTGTGAGCAGCAGGGCCCACGTTGGCTCCCCGTTGGCTTTGCCGTGGCCAAAGACCTGGGAGCGAGGAAGGGAGAGGGACTCGGTAGGGCTCCGCAACACCGGCACCATGCAGCCCTGGGCAAGGGTCCTCGGCACAGCCCGACGGGGCCGGACCCTCCTGGGACCACACAAGCACCGCCACGAGCTGGGGCGCATCCCGAGCCAGGTCCCATCGGGGGAACGATCCCGGGACTGGCGGGGCTGGCTCCCACTGCCGGTACAGCCCCCTTCCCGGCAGACCCTGCAGCCCTCCCTGCACCCAGAGCAGCTCTTGTCCCCTTGGGACCCCCACCCAGTAAGGGGGCCCAGCTCAGCCTGGCCACAGCCAGCGTGGAGTCGGGCACCCGGTGCCCAGGATGGACACGCTGCGGGTGGACAGCAGCCCCTCCTGCAGCTGCGGGGACATGGCGGGGGTCTGGGCACGAGGAGGGGGGCCAGGGGTGTGTGTCTGGATGCATTAGAGGGTGCGGGCAGCATCAGCCAGCGAGAGCTCGGGCTGGGGCTGGCAGGGTGAAGGAGGAAGGATAAAATTAGCCCGCTCTTCCCTGGGGGGGAGCTGTCGGGTTGGATTTGGAGAGATGAGGTTGTGAGAACGCGTCTTCAGAGAGCAGATAAAATATGAAGCGGCACGGCAGCAGGGGGAGGGGATCCTGACCTTTCCCGGCACTCTCTTCCCACCGACACCGCAGCCAAACTCCCCCCAAGACAGCCCGGCACAACGCCGGCACAACGCCGGTGCCAGCGGGACGTGGACAGGGCAGCCGGGCTGCTCTGGCAGGCGGCGGTGCTGGGAGGAGGCAGCGCGGGTGTCTGCCGGCCTCCCACGCTGGTGGGAGCCGTGGGCGCTCAGGGCCGGCAGTGCTGGGCTCAGGGGATGCTTACCCTGAGGAAGGGCACGATCCCGTCCCTGGAGATGGCTTGCAGGAGGCGGGGGGCTCCGGTGAGGCTCTGCAGACCGGCCCCACACGTGGAGAAGAAGGAGCCGATGACAATGACCCACGGGGATGGCCACGCCAGGGTGCCAACCACCAGGTTCCCGTTGACGGCTTCACCAAACCTGCGGCGCACGAGCATCACCTGTGGCTCTGTCCCGTGGCTGAGCCCCAAGAGCGCCAGCGCTGCGGTGGCACAACCCAGCCCCCCGGGCAGGTCTGCCACCGAGGGACACCACCAGGGAAGGGGGTGTGTGTGAAAGGACCGGGGAAGGACCCTGCCGCGGCTGCTGACAGCCCCCCACCACCCACAGGGGGTGAGCAAGGGAATGGGGTCTCAGGTAGGTGGGCGTCTGTCCCCATCCCCCTGCCTGTGACTGTGGCAGGGGACGAGGGAGAGGTGTGGGTCGGGGGCTCCCCATCCCCTGTGCTGGGAGGAGACCGATTAAGGCCGCGTGTGGTTGGATCCTGTTTGTGCTGGTGCTGGCGACCCAGAAGTGTCACCTGCCGCGTGCAGCGAGCTGGGCTGCCCCAGATACGCAGGCAGCCCTGCCTGTTGACAAACAAGCGCGCTGCCTGCAGCCCTGGAGCGGGAGGAAGGTCTGCGGATGTGCAGCAAAACATGGCCAGGGCACACACAAGCCCCAAAAGCCCCCCCACCCTGGCACTCTCACCCCAGGAGCCCCACAGACCCTTCAGTGCCACCCCATCCGCCCAGTGTGTCCTGGCTGCAGCCCGCCCCTCACACCCCCACCTCCCCCTGGGGCTGCCCCTGCCCCAGACCATTCCTGGGAGCTGCTCCTGGGGGCTGCCGGGCTCCCCCCACATCTGCCCTGCATGGCCCCGGGACACTCACTTGTCACGCAGGACGACCCCCTCAATGCACGCCCCAAAGAGGACGACGGAGCTGATATCTGCCAGGCGGTCAAGGAGAACCAGGAGGACACAGAGTGCCTGCCCGCCCCCCGCCAGTGGCGTGCCGGGACCCCCATCCCAGCTCGGCAAGGCACCTGAGCAGATTGGCCCCGCAGAGCAAGCCCACCCACCCTCAGCCCCGTGGCCCAGGCTCAGGCGAGCCCTGGAGGATACAGACCGCAGAGGTGGTGGCGATGGCCAGGATGGTGCCCGTGGGGATGGACTTCTGGGCGTCCCGCAGGTCTCCAGAGCGGTTGGAGCCAGCCATGATGCCTGGGGAAAGAGGGGACAGTGTCACGGTAGGCAGAGTCGCAGCCCTTGCCCGTCCAAGCCGGCAGAACGGCTCATGCTGGGCGCCATGCGAGCCCTAGGCATGGCAAGGCAGCGGCTCAGCGGTGTGCCAGGATGGGGAGCGGGCACACAGCTGGCAGTGGAGCAGGCACTGCCACGGCCTGGGGCCCCCAGCCCACTCCCCTGTCTCCCCAGCACTTCCCCCCCACCCCCGAGCCACTGACTGAGGCCATTCAAGGATTAGGCTCAAAACACGCTTAAGTGACTTGTCTCATTAGCCTTTAATTAGCTCAAGTAGGGACGGTGACTGCAGCAGTGACCGGGACAGGGTCCAGCCCCGGCGCTGCTCTGGGAAGGCAGGAGGCCAGGCTGGGACACGACTCGGCAGGTTCGGCACGGTCGGAGGGACGACCCGCACTCCTGCTGTGGCAGCGGCTGGGGCGGCCGTCCCACTGAGCCCGGCAGCGCAGGACCCCGCAGCCAGGACACGGCCACCTGTAGCTCAGCCCCGTCACTGAGGGGCTTTTTTCTGCACCACGCAAAAAACAGGACCTGCCAGTAAGTGGGCCCTGGGTGGGAGGGCGGCAGGGTCCGCGCGCCGAGCGGCGTTGCGGAGCCCGTCCGGCTGCTGAGACCCCCGCAGCGATCGCCATGCCTGGGACAGCCCCGGGGGTCCCACTGGCTCCGGCACCAGCGGAGCAGCAGACGGGACCCGGCGGCTGCACCCCGCACCGGCTCTGCAGCGGGACTGGGGCGGGGAGGGGGGGCTCATCCGCCCCCGGGGAGCTATAAATACCGGAGCCGCGGGACGTCAGCGCAGCGCCGAGCGGCACCGTCAGATCTGGAGCGCGGGTGGCCGCGTGGGAGGCGCGGGCGGCGATCCACCCCCACGCCGCCGACGCCGACGCACCCGGCGCGGGGGGCAGGCGCACGTGGGGCTCCGCGGGAGCGCGCCCGGCGGCACGTGCGCCAGCCGGTGCCTCGCGGCACCCGAGCGGGGCCGGCGGCGGTTCCCACCTGTGACCGAGGGGAAGTAGATGCCGACGAGCAGGGTGAAGTAGGAGGTCATGTCGCTGAAGACGTAGGGCTGGTCCATGTCCACCGGGGTGTCGGGGGGGCTCACCGACGGCAGCCCCCGCTTCTCCACGATCACGCCCTTGGTCAGGTACGAGCTCCAGAGGTTCTCTGGGAGGAGGCGGGAGGCCGGGCAGCGCGGCCGGCATGAGGAGGTGCCAGGGAGCCGCCCGCACCCGGCACGGCACCCTCCGGCCCCACAGCCCAAAGCGACGGAGCACCGGGGCGTCCAGCACTGCCTCTGCCCGCCCCGGCCTCGCTAAGCAGCCGGCATGGCCGGCAGCCAGGGCTGCTGGCATCTGGCGGGCGAGGGATGGGGCATCCCTGGCCTGTCACGGATGTGCAGAAACACCGGACTGGGGACAGGCCCGGCAGCGCGGGTGGGCGACCAGAGCAGGTCCGTCCTGCCGCTGGCATCGTCCCTGCAAGATACTGGAGCAGCTGACATGGGATTGCAGTAGCAAATAATTAAGAGGGTAATATAATTAATGCTGATCAACACAGGTTTAAGGAAAGTGGATCGTGTCAAAGTAACTTGATAATGTTTTTGATGGGATTACGAGTGCAGGGCTGATGTAACAGGCTTACTGTCCCTCCGCGTGCTGCCTTGGCCGCAGATCGCGGTGAGAAACTGGAGCAGCATAGAGCAGCCAGCGCCTGGGCATGGCGGGGAGAGGCTGACAGCCCTCGGTGCGGCATTGCGAAGGGGCTGCTGAGCGGGTCCAAAGAGGCCCCACAGGGACCAAGCCAGCCCTCAGCACCTGGCACTGAGCACCCCTCCCCGGCCACGCGACCTCCCCTGACCGCTCTCGGGTGACAGACGGGGCTGGCCCCCACCGACTCAGCCCTGCCCAACTCATCCTCCCAGAAAGGCATTTTTCTCCCCGCAGGGAGACCCAGTGCCTACAGCACAGCCAGCCCCAGCCACATTTGCCGGGGCCACGTGGTGACACCCCATCTCGAGACACTGCCAGCCTGGTCACCCTCGCCACCAGCTGCCCCAGAGCCAGCTGCTGGCTCTGCCCCGCACACCCCAGGTGCAGGAGCATTTGCTGTCTGCTGCCCTGACAAAGACTGGCCGGGCCAGGTGGGGGGTCCGTGTCCCCTCCCTGGCAGGACCGTTGCCAGCAGGAGCAGGCTGTACCCAGCAGCCAGGGACTCCTTATCTGCCCCACGAGACCTCAGCGTGGGATGCCATCGGGAGCCTCCCAAACACCCAGCAAACACGCTCCATCACATCGCCACGATGTGGCCTGGCAGACGTAGTGCCAGGCGCCACACAATTAGTGAAGCCTGAGCCCCCACACCTGGGTCTACACAGCTGGAGCGGTGCCGCAGCCGCTGTGGCGCAGTCTCAGCCTCGGCACCCGGTGGAGATGCAACCAGGGCTGCTCCCCCGGCAAGTGCTAGTCATGCCCGGCCACCCCAGCCTCTACCCTGCTCTGTGGGACCCGCCAGAGATGGAGCTGCAGCAAGCTCACTGCATGCACCCAGCGTGCTGCGAGGCCAGCACAGCCACTGTCCCGACACCCAGTCTGGCATCACAGGAGCGCCCGGCCCGGCTGCTGCACTGGGGAAGGGCTGATCCTGCTCACGGCTCCGCAGGCAGGGAACCCGACAGAGTGCTGCGCTCCTGAGCCCCAACACCCGGCCAGCCCGGCAGCGCCCAGAGCAGATCCTGCCGGCACAGCCCTGCGGAGCAGGGGTCTGCAAATGCCCTCTGAGCGTAGCACAGAGCATCGGCCTCTGCCACCCACTGCGGAGTGTGAGGACCTGGCAAATGTACCAGCAGCTCTGAAAAAAACAGGTCAAAAGTGGCTCCTCCCAGCAAATTCACGAGTTTTTCTGCGGCCCTGGCCACTCTCCCGGTGCGGCTGCGGCCACAGCAGCAAAGTGCCCCCAAGGGGCGATCACTCCTCATGAAACCTCAGATCAATACCAGCCTTTCCAAAGGCCAAGAGGAAGCAGAGGGAGGATTTACTCCTCCCCAGCCTTTGGGCATCCTTCAGAGCCATCCTGCTGTGGTCTGGCTGGCACAGACCGCACGCGGGCAGCCGCAGCACCCAGCTCAGTCGCACGGTGCAGGAGTCCATCCTGCTGCCCAGCATGGCGTGAGCCCAGCTCGCTGCACCCAAGGGCCAGAGCAGCCCACGGCAGGGATCGCCCGCGTGCCCCCTCACCTGGACCCGGCACTGCCCACCCAGCCCCACACCACCAGCCTGCCGTGTCCCACACGCACAATGGCCCCCTGTGGCACTGGCCCCTCCACCAGCCCTGCTGGCAGAGCTGCCCAGCAGGCACAGCCGTTGCCCCACCACAGCTCCCCTGGGGCTCATCCTGTGCCTCCGTCCCCATGCCCGCATCCCCACGCCTCCATTCCCGTTCCTCCGTCCCCGTGCATCTGTTCCCGTGCCGTGCTTACCTTGGATGAGGCCGCTGGCGGCGCCGGGGATGCCCTCGATCTCGGTCACGTTGTTCATGGTGAAGTACTCATCACAGGTGGCGTTGAGGAAGCGGGAGGTGCAGAAAAGCTCCCAGAGCTTGGAGCCCACCGTCTCGTTCCCCTCCACCACCATCTTGGTGCAGAGGTCGAAGCCATGGCGCGAGAGGGTCCTGTTGCCCAGGAGGCAGATCCTGGGGGGGGTAGGCAAACACTCAGCCGTGCGCCTGTGCACCCCAGCCCCGCTGCAGCCCCGTGGGACGCTGTACTCACGGGAAGCTTGGCGGGTCGAAGGCTGACTTGATGACACCAGCGTAGATGGCGAGGATGGAGAGGATGACACAGCCCAGGAAGACCAGGGCAAACTTGTTGACGTACTTGACCCCCACGAACACCACAGTGGCCATGCAGGTCAGCACGCAGGTGCCGTACACACGCATGTTGTTGAGCATCGCGGCCGCTTCCCCACTGGCATCCTCTGCCTTGAAGATGGCCATGGCTGGGAAGATGTAGGCCTGGGAGAGAGTCATAGCATCACTGTCTGGCTAACGGCCCCGTGGAGGGGACCCCAGGGAAGGGTCCCTCAGCCCCACTGCAAAGCCTCAGCTCCCTGATGGGTCACGAGGAGTGGGCAGCACAGGCAGGCAAGGGCAGAGCTGCCGCGCCAGGATCTGAGCCCTCAACACTGTGCAGGGGGAAGGACCAGGCACATACCAGCAGGATTTCGATGGTCCCCAGGATGTACATGGCGCCGGCAAAGGTGGTGCCCAGGTAGAAGCAGAGCCCCACAGCTCCACCAAACTCAGGTCCCAGGGAGCGCGAGATCATGTAGTAGGAGCCACCCGCTGCCAGAGAGAGCAAAAGTGGGTCCCGGCCAGACCTCAGCAGGACCCCCAGCCCTGCCAGGCATCCCTGAGGGCAGGATGGAGCTGGGGCAGCCCTGGACCCCGCTGCAGCACAGAGCAGGACGCAGTCTCCAGGGCCCCGGAGCAGCAGGAGCAACTGCACTGGCAAAGCCATTCCCCGGGAGCCCAGCAGTCAGGTGTGATGGCTGCAGGGACACACATCCCCTGGGATGCCAGACAGGTGCTGGAGCCCCAGGGACATGGGCCCTGCTCCGTCCTCCCAGAGGAGCCCTTAGAGCCGGGCTGCCAGGATCAATGGTCCCGCTGTGGCAGCAGGATGATAAATACCTTTAATTATGCTCTGTGCTGGGGCTGCCACTGCCGTGTCCAGCCCAGTGCACTAGCTGGGCTGGCACAGCTCGCCCGCTCACAGCTCCCCCGGGGCTCTGCAGGGTTGGGCATGCTCTGGGGGAGGCAGCCCAGGGGGACCCACACGGCCAGACCCCACCAGTGCCTCCCCAGGGGTAGAGACCGCACACAGCAGCGTCCTCGAGTCTGGCGCAGCTCGGGGAGGCCGGCGGGAGAGGCCACCCCACCGCCCAGCCCATGGCGCCCTGCTCCCCATCCTCCTGCCAGCATGTCTCCCTGGCTCCCGCGTGGCCTCGCCAGTCTGGCGGAGGGAGGAGCCGCGGCTGGCGGCTCTCGCTGCCATCTGCACCTTGCGGCTCTGGGGACGGGTGGCAGCTCCAGCTCCGCACTCCCCCCGGGCCATGGGGAACCCGCGCAGGCTGGTGGCAGAAGGCTGGGGAGCGGCTGGCGGTGACGTCCGCCCTCCCGAGCGCGGCGCAGGGCGGCTGCAGAGCTTGGCCGGCATGGCCCATGGAGTGGGACGGCCTTGGGGGATGCTCTCTGTTTTCCCAGCCCTTTGCCACGCTTGGTCTGGCCCTTCTGGGGCGCAGGGCTTCCCGCAGGAGCCCGACCCGGCAGGGAGCCAGCTCCCTTCACCCCCGACACACACACACACACGGGCTCTACCTGGCACCACACCGTTGGTGGCAATCGCACTCATGGAAATGGCAGTCAGCATTGTCTGTGGGAAGAAACACAGTGTCAGCACCTGGCAGACCTCCCTCCTCGCTGGGGCAGGGGGACAGGGGAGTGGGAAGGGAGAGCTGGGGCCATGCTGGGACATGGGGCTCCCTGGGGCCATGCTGAGATGTGCCACAGGGCTGGGATGCCCACGGGAGAGCCGGATGGATGGATGGACAGGCAGGCAGGTCCCCTTGGAGGGACCAGCAGCACCGCGAGGGGTGGGGGGTTCCCCAGACTGCCCAGGACACTGCCCGTGTTCATCCCCACCAGCCTCTGCCCTGGGGTCACTGTCCTGGCAGGATGGCTCGCTGCAGCACTGCGTGCAGGGCCAGGGCAGGGACCCCCCCCACCACAGCCCCCCCCGCATGGCAGCTACGATCTGGGTCGCCATTTGAGCACTGTTCTGCTGCTGATTCCTTTGGGAAGCCGAAGGCTTCTCCTTGCTGTGAGTGGGGCAGGGGCAGGGGCAGGGACGGGGTGGTCTGGCAGCTAGTGCACCTCTCTGCAGCCTGGCCAGCTCAACTGGTGACCCCCAGACTGCAGGTGAGGCCAGCGGGGGTCCGTCACTCACACAGGAGCAGCAGAGGAAGACCATGCAGAAGGACTCCATGATGCCGGCGATCCCCACCACCCAGGTGAGGCGCAGGAAGAGAATGACTCCAAAGATGTTCTGGAGGCAGGGCAGGTAGACGCCCATGAAGGTGCCCATCCGTGGGGCCTGCCAAGGGAGCGGGCAGCCATCAGGACTCACGGGCCTGGCTGGCAGAGGAGCGAGGGGTCCCGCTCCTCCTGCAATGCAGCCAGGGACCCCTGGTGAAACGGCCCAACGGCAGGGGCTGAGGGACCCGGCTGTCCCCAGGGCAGCCCGTGGCCCAGCACTGCACAGGCAGGGGCTGCGTCCCTCCCGAGTCCCTCACCTGCACTGGCTTCTTCTTGCCCCCGTCATTGTTCTCGGCCTCCTCGTGCTCCCGGCTGCCCTGCGGCAGGTTGGTGTAGTTGGCCAGCCCGCTCAGCAGGGACGAGACCATAGGGCTGGTGTCCATCTCCTCCTGTAGAGAGCAGATCCCCGAGGCGTGAGGACAGTCCTTTGGGACCCTGGCCAGCCCTGGGACCCGGGGACTTCGCCAGATGCTACCCAACTGCCCGTCCCGCCGGGCACGGCTGCGGAAGCTGGGGGACCCTGGCCTGGGGCTCCAGTGTGTCCTGGTGCTCAGGGCACAGGTCAGGGTGCTGTGGGACAGCTGCCCAGCTCAGCTCCCTCCCCGGGGACCCTCCCCGCCCCACCGCCTGTGCACCCTACCTCAAAGAGGGCCATGTTCTTGCCATCGTACTCTTTGCCCTTCTCCAGGTCCGTGCTGTTGATGAAGGGGCTGCTCTCCTTGGGATTGCCATCGCCTGCAGAGATGCCGCTGGGTCAGCCAGGCAGCCCCCACCCCAGCCCACACTGGGAGAGCATCCACCCCGCGGGGCTAACGCTGCAAGGGGTCATGGCTGCACCCCAGCTCCCGCGGAAGGGCTGCTGGGGCCATGGGCACCATACTCACGCCCGATGCCAGCGCAGGCAATGGCAGCCCTGTGTCCCAGACACCAGCATCGCCTCCCGTGCCACGCACGGGCAGAAGCCGCCCATCCCCAGGAGCCATGTGCTGCCCTGCCCAGCCGGGCCGGCGCGCGGACCCACCGGAGCGCATCCACGCAGTGAGGTGAGCGGTGTGGATCCAGGGGGAACCCTCCCGGCGGGACAGCTGGCAGCAATAACTCACGGCGCGGGGTGCCCGCGGGTGAGCACGCCGGGGCTGCCCGCAGCGCTGCGTCGGCAGGCGCAGGATGCGGCCGGCTGCTCAGCGTGCCACCACGGAGGGGGACGGTCCCGGCGCGATGCCTGGGAGAAGGGCGAGCAGCCAGATGTCTGGTCCTGCTCCCTGACGTACGCTACAGGAGCAGGGGCAGCAGCCTCGCCGGCTGTGCTGCAAGGTGGGGAGGCAGCCGGCGATGCCGCTGCCGAGGGCAGGCACTGCTGCTCTGCCCGGGGCAGAGGAGCTGCCTGCAGCGGCGCAGAGCCCGCAGAGCTGCTGGGACAGGGCCGTGGCTGCTCGCTGCATTAACGACCTCGTGCAGAAGAAACCCGGAGTCGGCTTAACAGCAAGGAAAACAGCCGAGCTGCAGAGCAGCAGAAATAAATCAGGCTGGAAATGGAGCGGCAGCGAGGATGGTGCCGCCGGAGTGGCGCAGCTCTGAGCGGAGGCTCAGAGGGGAGGGGGGCAGGGGCCGCGTGGGCGTGGGGAGCCAAAGGACATGGTGCTGGGCAGAGTGGCTCAGCGGTCGATGGCCCCACGGCACGGGGAAACCGGGGCAGCCGGGCCTGGTCCCTGGCCCTGGGCAGGAGCAGAGGGGCTCCCCGCCACACACCCATCCCCGCCACCATCGCCCCCAGCCAGGGCACTCACACTGCTGGCGGCAGCAGCACTGCCGGCCAGGCTGCCTGCACAGGCAGGGTTAGAGACCTGCTCCGCATCCCGGGCCCAGGGTGAGAGCCGTCCCCTCCGCCGGCCTTGAGCGTGGAGCCCGGGAGCACCCAGGGGCACAGGGGCTTCCCATGGGCCAGGGCGGTGCAGCCACCCACGCACCACGGCAGCCCCGGGACAGACCCCGCAAGTGTTTGGAGCAGCCCGGTCCTTTGAAGACCGCCTGCCTGCTGCCAGTTGACTCATATTCGGGATCCTGGGAGCCGTTTTGCCTGTGTGCGGTGGTGATTCACCATCTGCAATTTCCCTGGCAGACACGGCGCTCCTGCCTGACCGGGAGGTGAAGCCCCAAGCGCCGCAGGTGATGCTGACCCGCGGGTTGGCCTTCTGCCTCCCGCCGGTCCCCGGGCTCCTCCTGCGTGGAGCAGCGGGGCGGCAGTGTCCCCAACAGCGCAGCCAAAGTGTGGGGCAGAGCCCGCAGGCTCTTCTTGTGCAGGAGTGGTCATGGCGGCAGCAGTGGGACACTCTGGCCCACGGGTCTGGCCGGCCTCACTCCGGAGCCCCCTCGGATGCACGCCCAGCGCCACGTGCTGAACCGCCGACTCATGCCGTGCTCCGTGCCCCCCACCGAAGGGTGCGCGGGGGATTGTCAGCACGGACCCAACCTGATCCTTGCTCTGGGTTTGGCCTAAAGCGCCGCACCCGGCGCTTGTTAGGTAACAGCGGTGGCGTGGGCTGGCACCCACCCGCTCGCCACAGCTCCCACCCACCCGCACCGGCTCCGGGGACGTTCTGCCGCCAGTCAAGGGGGCTGCCCTCCAAGGCCGAGGGCGCACGGGCGTGAGGGCGCGGGACCGGGGGCGTCCGGAGCCCACCTCCGCGCCTCGGGACCGAGCGGCGCCTCGGGGGGCACGGCACGGGGGGCAGCCTGGCGGGCGATGTGCTCGCAGCCTGGCGAAGCCCTGGAACCCCACCGGGAGAGCGGAGCCCGCGGGGGCCTCGCCTCGCCTCGCCGCCTGGTACCCGACCGACGACATCACCGTGCTGGTTTCCATGGCAACGGCGAGCCACGGCCGCCTCGGCTCCCGCTCTTATGTAACGGCGCAGGCGGCCGGACGCCGGCCCCGCACAGCACCCGCGCCCCGGCCCACCAGCACCCACCGGACGGCGCGGCCGAGCCCCCCCGGGCCTGGCACTGCCCGGCTCCTCCCGACAGACGCCGGCAGCACCCCGGGGTGCCCACGCTCCAAGCCACCGGCACTACAACGGCACCCAAACCTCGCAGCCCCTCCAACCCCCCGGTCCCGGGCACTGCCCTTCTCCGGCACCGCAGGGCCCACGGCCCCGGGCCGGCATCGCCCAGGCTGCCAGCGCCGGCCCTGGGGGCACAGGAGCCCCTCGCCGGGTGATGCCGCCGGGAAAGGCCCCAGCAATGGTGGGAGGCGGGGGAACACGGGGACGTGCACATGGCACAGCTCCGGCGTCCCCGGGGCACAGCTCGGGGTGGGGGGGGGACCCTCGGCCACCCACCTCACCCCTGGCCCCCCCAGGCTGGAAGGAGTTAAGCGCCAGGGCCGCGGGGTCCCAGGTGACAACGCGCTCCCCGCTCCTGCCGGAGACCATTTTGCCGCAGAGGGGCCGGTGCAGCCTCTCCCCGGCGGCTGCCACGGGATTTGTGCGGGCAGGGGTGGGCAGGGGCGCTGCAGCCCCCCCCCGGGCAGGGCCACCCCGTCCCCACCCGCCACGGCCAGTCCCCGCCCGGCGGCACGGAGGGGGTGACACCTCCCGGCCGCGGGGACACGGGGGGGGGCCACTGCCGGGTGTCCCCCAGCCCCACCAGCGCTCGCCGGGCCTTGCCCGTGCCCCGCTTCCACGGGGCCGGCACCGGGGCGGGAGCGCAGGATGGGGCTGGGCAGCGCCAAGGCCGGGCAGCCCGGTGCGGGAGAGGCAGCGGGAGCGGAGCAGAGCCGAGCCGTGCCAGGCTTCGATCCCGGCGCTCAGCCGCCCCCTTCCCCAGGGATCACTCGACATGAATCGGCCTTTTAATTTGCTGCGGCGGCTGGAAGGGCTCGCGGCGGGATTGCTGGCAGGAACCCGCAGCCCCGCGGCGGGCACCGCGCAGTCCCGCTGGCGGCAGGCCTTACCGCCGACCCTGCCAGCCCGGGGCATCCCAAAACCGACCCCGCTGCCCACCCCGGCAGCCCAGGCCCCCAGAGCCAAGGGACCATCCGTGTGACCCCAGGAGCTTGCCTGCCCCGCAGGGCGGCAGCACCAGCCACGATCTGATTCCCTAATGGCTTTTTACTCAGCCCTAAATTGGGTTGGGAAGCATCACGTCCCTTATCCCAAATCCTCCCTAATCGCTTTACATGGTGCAAGGCACCGAGCACTGGCTGGGGGGAGCCCAGGCATCCAAACCCTACAGGCTAATTAACCAGAGCTGCTGCCAGGGCTGCTGCCTGCTCCTGCCTGGCCACAGCCAGCCTGTCCCCTCCACGGCACACCGCGAGGGCCAGCTCCCTCACGGCTGCCACATACGGTGAGCCCTGGCCAGGGACATCGGGCGCTGGGGCTGCGGCACCGGCCAGGAGGAGCAGCAGGCAAGGGGGGATGCGGTGGGGGCAGTCCTGGCCCCACACTCCCCCTGCGCCTCCATTTGTGCTCCTGCAGGGCCCCAGGGCCTCCTGGATGCTGGCACAGGGGTGCTGACAGCTTAGGGACCCCCTGTGCGGGCCTGGCCGCTGGCCCCTCCTGCGCCACCTCCCCCCTGCACCGGTCCCACCAGCCTCAGGGGCAGCAGCAGTGCGGTGGCTGCTCACGGCACCCAGGGACGCCCTGGGGCTCCCCGCAAGGTGCGCAGGGCACCTTGACTTTTGCCAGAGCGTTCGACAGCACTGGCTGGCGAGCAGCCTCCTCCAGCTCCTCAGGGCTCTGCCTGCAGCCGGCAGCAAGGGGCACCCCAGGGTGACCCCGGTGAGCACACGGGTGAGCACGTGGCCCTGTCTGATGTCCCCAGCTGCTGCCATTTCGCAGGAGCTGCTGGCTGGTGAGGCTAAGGTGCTGTTCTGTCACCCCCAGCCATCAAGGGGATTTGGCCACACATCCACTGGCCTGGCCCTGGGCTGCTGGCCTGGGAGTGCCTAAGGCAGATGAGGATGGCTAAAGGGCCCTTATGGCGGCTGGCACCTCTGCTCCCACCCAGGCTTCCTTTTCCCCTGAGCAAGGGTATCTGCCAGCTGCCCCGGGCAGGGTAACCTCAGAGAGGCCACGGAGCCCTGTGCCCCTCACCAAGGGGTCCGGCTGCAGCTCTGGTGGCCGGAGCAGCACTGGCTCGTGCTGGCAGTGCATGCAGCAGTGCTGTCTCCCGGCTGCAGCGTGGTGGTGGGGTCGGGTAGGGTGGAATGGGGTGGGGAGAGGTGGGATGCTCCCCCCACCCCAGGGTTGCTCGTCACCCCTCCAGCCAGCAGGCACAGCAAGTGGCCTTTTGGGCTGGATTCTTTCACTGCCTGACCCAAATTGGACCAACTGCTACTTCAGACCTATCCTCTTCCTTCCTAAACCTGGGATTATCCTCCCTTTGATCAGCCGGCCCTGCAGGCGCAGGATTTCCAGCACAGGCTCTTTGGCTGGCTGCGTTTAAACAGCTTCCCAGATTCTCACACAGCCCGAGCCCTGCCTTGGAAATGGCCGTGGACACAAGCTGCAGCAAAGCCTCCCGGCCCTGGGTCTCCCCTCCTTGGGCACCCTGGTGCCTGCAGGCTGGGGTGCCGGCACAGCAGCCTGCAGCGGGGCTGCGTCTGACACTTCCACACCCCAAACAGAGCGTGCATGCTGCCAGCCTGGACACTGCAGGCAGCAGCCCTGCCTGCTTTCCCCGCTCCCCACCACCTCCCCAGAGGGTCTGCCACCGGCCCAGCCCTCGCCGGGCTGCCAGGGCTGGAGCCCTTCCAGCCCTTGTCATGAGGCTCTCACAGGCTGTCCAGCACAGGGACCTGCAGCGGGGATGCTGCTTGGCCTTTCCAACAGAAATGGCTTAAGTAAGTGGCACCCAGGGCTTCAGCAGCTCTGCTGGGCTTGGCAAGTCACTGGCCCGCCAGCGCTGGAGCAGCCGGCATGCGTGGGGGGGCCTCGCTGGTATGCAACAGCTCTGCCACCCCCCTGGGGCATCCATGGTCACTGCAGACAGATCCCGCACAGGGAGCTTAGTGCGACCCTTGGGGGCGGGGGGGGTAATCCCACACCCCCCCCCGCAGCAGCTGCCCTCAGCATGGGTACAGGGGACTGTACCATCACCCTCCTCACAGATGCTTCCCTGCTCTCCCAAGCCCCCCAGGGCCCCCACTGCCTCCAGGCCCATACCCGCCAGCCCACAGGGCACCATCTAGCCAGGCCCAGCTCCAGGGGCAGTCTGCCTGGTCCATCTGTAGTGGCACCATGTCCAGCCCTCCCACCAGACCCCAGCAAGGCAGAAACGCCTGCCACCACGCCGCCGGCACTGCTGCACTGATGGAAATGCAGCGAGTGGGATAGATCCTGGTGCTGCAGAGGGCAAGGGGAGGGCAAGAGCCCAGGGAAGGGCACGGCCGGGGGCCAGCACAGCTCCCCCCAGCCCAGCAAGATGCCCCCAGAAGACTCCTGCCAGCCCTGACCTTGAGTGGAGCTGTGAATAAACAAGCAAATAAACAGGTTCAGGTCGGCGGAGCGGAGCGAACACCAAAAGCCTCATCGTGGCTGTGCCCAGAGCCTCGCTGCAGGCAGCCAGGGACTTACGCAGCGACTGCCAGAGCTGGCTGTCCCCTCCTGGCTGGGGCTTTCAGCAGACCCCAGGCAGGGACCTGGTGGGAGGCTGGGGAGAGTCAGAGAGGCACCGCAGGTCCCCTCGGGCACATCACTGCCATTTCCCTGGCTCCAACCCATTCCTGTGCCCGACAGAAGCACCTGCAGGAGAGGGTGCTGCACTGGCCCAGCTGCCTGGGCACCTGGGGCTGGACATGGCCCTGCAGGGGCCCAAGGACCCTCTACAGCAGCTCGGCTGTTGGTGGGTGCCCCGGCAAGAGCTCAGGCCACAGCGCCAGCAGTCACAGGGCTGCTGCCAGGGCCTGGTGGCCCCACCGCCCGCGGGGCTGCAGCCCCGGACCTTCGCCCACAGCTCGCAGCGGCCCTGCCCGCCTGCACTGCGCCGGGGCTGCAGCATGCCCGGCACGGCACGGGTTGGCAGGGAATGGCACAGCTCACACCGACTGGCAGGGCACGGCACGGGCTAGACCGAGCGGGGCAGCTCGGCTCGGCTTGGCACGGCATGGCACGGCTTGGCACGACATGGCACGACAAGTCTCGGCACGGCACAGCTCGGCTGGGCGCTGCAGAGCGCAGCGGCCCCGGGGCGAGCGGCTCCCGCCGGCCCCGGCGCAGGGCCCGGGCGGCCGCTTCAGCACCGCGGACAGCGGCAGCAGCGCGGACAGCGGCGGCGGCCCCGGGGGACGGCGGGTGCGGGGGGGCGGCGGGAACGGGGGGGGGCGGCAGCGGGGACGAGGGAGGTGGAAGAGAGGGGTGGGGGGGCGGCAGCCGAAGATGGGGGGCGGCAGTAGGGAGGGCTGGGGGGGGGCGGCAGCGGGGATGTGGGAGGCGGTAGGGAGGGATGTGGAGGAGGTAGGCAGGGATGGGGGGGCGGCAGCCGGAGGGGGGAAGACGGTAGGGAGGGATCGGGAGGAGGTAGCCGGGGGGGGTGGGTGGAAGGGGGGGCGGCAGCCGGGCACGGGGACCCCTGCGGGGGTCCGGGGCGGGCGGGAGCGGGCCGGCGCAGCGGCCGCAGGGGTCTGCTCGGGAGATGGTGGTGGCCGGCGCCCGGCGGGATCGCCCGGAGGGCAGCCCGCAGCCCCCGCCCGGAGGAGGCTCCCCGGCAAGCTCCGGGCACGGCTCGGCCCCGCCGCAGCCGCTGCTCCAGCCGCGCCGCCGTTTCCCGGGGCTGCCGCAGCGGCGGGAGCGGGGCCGGGGCTGAGCGGAGGCGCCGGCAGCGGGAGCGGGAGCAGCCCCGCATCGCCCGCACCGCCCGCCGCAGCCCCGCGGGGCCGCGGACCGAGAGCCGCCGTCGCGGCCGGTGCCGGTGCCGCCCGCCTGCCCCGCGGCGGGGTCCGGCGGCCGCGGAGCCCCCCCCCCCCGCCCCAGCCTTCGCGGCCCCCGGCTCCGCGCCGCCTCCGCCACCCGCTCGGCGCCGAGCCCCGGGCCCCAGCCCGGCAGGGACGGCCGCCCCGGGCTCCCCCGGTCCCCCGGGCTCCCCCGGTTCCCCGGTCCCGGTCCCTCACCTTGGCTGGCGCCGCCGTCGCCGTCCTCGCAGTCGGCCAGGTTGTTCAGCATGGCGCCGGCTGCCCGCGGCCGCACGCTGCTGCCCGGGAGCTGCGAGCGCCGCGCTCCGCAGCCAGCCGCGTCCCCGCGCCGCCCCCCGCCGCCGCCGGTGGGAGGGGGCTGCAGTGCGGAGGCGCCCGGGCTCACGGCTCGCTGCTGCCGGCGGAGCCCAGCCCGGCCGCTCACTTCATCACGTATGCAGGAGGCATTGCCCCCGCCGCTGCGGGGAGGGGAGCAGCGGCAGGCAGGGGCGAGGCGGGGGAGGGCGCGGAGCGGAGCGCACGCCGCCTCCCGGCTGAGCCGGGCGGTGGGAGGAACTAGGGCACGGCAGCGCTGCGGGCCCCGGCTGGCGCGGGCGGGACGGCCCCGCACCCCGCACCGGCCCCGCACCCCGCACCGGGCACCGCACCAGACCCCTCACCCCGCACCGGGCCCCGGCGCAGCCCTGGGACCGGGCACCCGGCTCGGGGTGCGCAGTGGGACAGACCCTGCACCTGCGGGACTGACGCTGAGGCCTGGGGTCGGGGCAACCCCCTGCCCGGGCAGCCCCGGCCCCCGCCCGCAGCGGCGGGCAGCTCTCGGTGGAGGGGGGGCAGCTGCCGGTGGGGACCCCTCTGCAGGCAACAGGGCCCGGGCCGGGGGCGAAGCCCCCCCCCCGCCCTTGCAGCAGGACCGGCCTGCAGCCACTATCATCCAAGGGCACCCCGGGGAGGAGGGGGATGGCCAGAGCACCCAGCAGTGGGGCCAGGGGTCCTGTAGAGGCTGCCGACCCCACTCTGCCCAGTCGGGCTGCAGCAGCCCTGCAGAGCGGGGAACGCTGCCCGCAGAGGGGAGCGGGCTTGGCCGGGGTCACACCGCGCCCACGAACACCCCGGCGCAGCCCCCCCTCAGACCCGCAGCCTGGCAGGCCCGGGGCTGACCCTGGAGAAGGGCTGTGAAGGGGCCGACCCCCCCCGGGCCCTGCTGCCTCTTGCAGAGCCCCCGGCCCTCGCAGCCCGTCCCCCAGCAGGGCCGCGGGGCTCAGGGCCACCTTCGGGCTGGGGGCTGCCCACAGGACCCCACGCTGACCCTGCAGGGCCGCTTGCAGCCCCCCCTTCTCTCACCCACTTAATCCGGGAGGATCCCGGAGCCGGAGCTGGCTGCAGCTCCCGGCATCTCCTCCGGAGCAGGCTGAGATCATGACAGCCCGCTGGCGTTAGTTACTTCTTGACGGCTGTAATTAATTGTTTACTTTCTTCTGGTACGGGGCCAGCTGCTCTGCAGCGCAGAGGCTCCCCGGCCCTCACCTTGCAGGGCGGGGGGGCTCGGACCCCTCACACCAGCCCCGCCAGCAGCCCCAGCCCCCTGCTCTGCCTGCTGCAGCCAGGACCCCCGGGCCCCATGTTCCCGAGGCCCCACACTGGCACAGCCCCAGCCCCACGGCAAACGGCGCAGGACAGCCCACAGGCAGGGTGGGCAGCTCAGCGGCTGCCTCAGCGCGGGCAGAGCACTGCCACCCCCCCCTCACTCGGCCCCCACCCACCCTTCCTGCCCAGGACCCCGTGCACTGGCCGTGGCGTGGGCCTGCCCGTGCCCAGACGCACCGTCCCCGTCCCCTCGCCCCCACATCCCTCGGCCTTGAGTGGGAGCCAGCGCTGGAGCAAGGGGCTGGCCCGCTCCCAAGGGACAGCACTGGCCCCCGCACGCTGCCTGCACAGCCAGGGCTGCAGGCAGGACGCAGCGGGCAGAGCCGCTCTCCCTGGCGGGTCCTGGGATGTTTGCAGAGCCCACCCACACGCGGAGGCTGTGGCCAGGCAGAGGGGCAGCAGGCCGGGGGCTGCGCAGGGGCCAGCCAGCCACAGCGAGTGCCGAGCGCTGAGGGGGTGGTTTTGCGCAGGAGGCCGCAGCGCGTGGGCTCCGCACAAGAGGGATTTTCCTGCTAAAACAGATGGGGGGAGGGAGCACGTGAAAGACCACTAATCCCCTAATCCTTGGATTATGGCTCCATTTCAGGGGCTGGGATTTGCTGGCAGCAGGGGGGCTACGCTATCGCCTGCATTTGCTTAGCCCATGCGCAGGGTCCCACCTGCATGGGGGGCCACATTGATGGTGTCCCAGGGGCAGAGCCAGACCATAGGGGCTCAATCCCCCAGCACAGCACTGACTTAACCCTGGCCTGTGAACGGGATGCCCTGGGGCTGAGGTACATGGCCCCAGCATGCTGGGAGCAGAGAGGCTTGGCATGGCTTGGGCAGCACCCCTGCCCTTGCGCTGCCTGCAGGCCCAGTGCCAGACCCCTCTCCCGGCACCCTGCAATGCCCAGGGTGCCAGGAAAGGGGTCTGGCACTGGGGCCGCAGGCAGCGCAAGGGCATCCATGGAGGAGTTGGAGATGGAGGGAGGCAGACAGCTTTCCCTGGGCATGGTGGCAGGAGGATCAGCTGCAAGTGGCTCCCGAGCCTGGGTGCAGGCAGGATCCTGACAGGGGGCCACGCATGGCATCAGTGCCCCACATAACTGCAAGAGGCTGCCCAGGAATGTCGAGGGAGAGCTGCACAGCTCCTCTGCCAGGTCAAAGGGTTGGTACAGCACAGCTGGACCACCCTGCCACCATGCTTCTGCACCTGCCCTGGGATGGAGACTGCTGAGATGTGTGAGACCCCAAAGAGCCAGAGCTGGCCCAGAACACAGAACATCCCTGCAAACTGCCACTGCAGACCCCACAGAGCCCCCTGAGCATGTCCCAGACCCCCCTGCACCTGCCATGTTGCACAGAGCCCAGGTGGGGGGAACTGTCCCCGCAGCCCTTCCCAAGGCAGGCGTCCCAGCAGCCAGCCGCACAGCCCTTGCCTGTCCTGTCACCGGCAGCGGTCAAACCTCCCAGGAACAAGACATGTGCCGAAGGTGCTGGGAAACCTCCTGAGGGCACAGAGCGGACAGCCTGGCAGCAGCCCGCCCGGGAGGCGAGGGTAGCTGCGCTACAGAGATGGCAGTCGACACGCTGCACTGCCTGCAGCAATCCCTGGGCACTGTCGACAGCCTGCCCAATTCACACCCTCCCTGGACAGGAGACCCCATCGTCGCAGCTCAGCAGGGTGCTCCTCGCAGCACCGGGGGCTCAGGGCATGAGGCCAGGCAGTGTGGCAGTCCCTGGGAGCTGAGGCAGGAGAGACCCCAAGAGGACAGAGGGAAGGTTGGGGGGGAGCCCAGAGGCACAGTGGGGCGCAGAGGGCAGCGATGCACACACAGAGCTAAAGGCTGTGCCGGAGGATTGCATCACAGCACACCCCGCACCTCTCTGTCCTGCCAGCTCCACCAGCCCGGGGGCAGCACATCCTGCAGCACCTCAGTGGGATGGAGGGGTCTTGCTCATCCCTGTACAGACAGCTCAGGGCCTTGCCACCAGCACCAGGGCAAAAACAGAGCCTGGAGGTGGCACGGGTGCCAGCTGGGACCTGCCACCAGTTCCAGTGGCGGGACAGGATGTGGAGGGAGGGATGGTGTCCCATGGGGCTGGGAGCAGAGCCACAGGGAGCTGGGAGCCAGAGCACCTGCCCAAGGCCAAGAGCAGAAGGGTGGCAGTGGGGCAGGGCAGGAGGACGTGAGCTCCTGTGTCATGAGAGCCCCACGCCGTGTGCAGCTGGTGCGTCATGCCAGCTGCCCTGCCCAGATGTCTTGCCGGCAGCGGGGCCGTGGCAGCGGGCGGCTGGGCAGCCCAGCACAGGGATCAGCCGCGGAAGCGACCTCCTCCCGCCGGGCCCTGCTGCTGGGCAGCACAACCGAGGAGCCCCCCCTGAGCAGCCCCGTGCTGGCTGCAGTGCCCTGGGGATGCCGGGCTGTCGCAGCTGAGCGAGGGCCAGAGGGCACGGTGCCGGCCAAGGAGCGGTTACACAGCCATTGCCGGCTGCTCCCAAAAGGGTCGGGCACAGGAGCGCAGCTGACCGAGGCACTGGGGTGTCCTGCATCCCACATGGCACCTCCTGCCTGGCCCCACGGCCTGTGCAAGCACCCCCAGCCCCTGGCACCCTGCTGGAGCACCCTGCAGTGGGTTCGGCGGTGTGGAGAGGCTTCAGGAACGTGCTGCAGGCAGCAGCTCAGGCTTTGGCTGCCCCAGCCCCCCCGGGAACAGTTCCCCAGCCCCCCATGCCATATGACCCCTCCACGGCGCAGACCCCTGGCACTTTTAACAACACCTCCCAAGAGCACGCCGACTCCCACAAACCCGCCTTGCGCGGCTCCAGGCTGGGGGAGCTAGGGGGACACGGCAGCGGGGGGGGGGGTGGGCAGGGGAGGCTGAGCCCCCCGCCCACGCAGCCCCCACAGAGCCTGCCCCTCCCACGCACCCCTCTGCGCCCAACGCCTTGAGCGGGGTGCTGCGGGGGCTCAGCCCCAGCACCCCGTGGGGGGCCCTGCCGAGCCCTCGCACCCCAGCCCCCGGCACTGGGGTGTCCCTGAGGGCAGCAGGGGTCCCTGCTGCCGCCCAAGCCCACCCGCCCCCGGTGCCCACCCCCGGCCCCACACAGCCCTGCCCGCGGTCCCGCCATCCCCCGGCGGGTCTGGGAGAGCGGCTGAGCCCCCCCAGCACCAGGAGCCTCCGGCGGGGATGACGGCGGGCCCGGTTTCCGTGGCAACGAGAGAGGCTCCTTAACCGGTCGGTTTCCATGGCGACTGCCGCCGAGCCCGGCTGCCTCGGGACACGGAGTGGGGGGGGGCTCCGCTCCAGGGATGCCCCGGTGCCCCCCCGGAGCCAGGGCAGTTGCCCCCCCCCCGGCGGGCGGCCCAGCCCCGCACGGCCGGGTCCCGTGGGACGCCCACACGACCCCCGGCCCCGCGGAGCAACCGGCCTCCCCCACGCCGCGGGTGCTGGGGGCGGCCGGGGCCGGCGGACGGCGGCGGGGCGGGGCCGGGCGGGGCCGGGCGGGGCCGGGCACACCCCCCGTGGGAGGCCGGTCCGTCCCGGCAGCGCCCCCTGGCGGCGGCGGCGCCCCGCGCCTCCCCCGCCGTCCCGGAGCCCCGCGCCCAGCCCCGGCCGCACCCCACCGGGCAGTCCCTTCCCTCCGCCGCCGCCGCCCGGGGTCCGCAGGGGGCCGAAAGCCCTCCCCGGGCAGAGCCGGCCAGGCGGGGCGGCAGCGCGGCGGCCCCGGCGCCCCGGCACGGGGGGGACCGGGCCCGCCGGGAGCGAGGCCCCGCCGGGAGCGGGTGGTCTCACAGTGCCGGGGCGGAGGGCCCTCCCGCCACCGCGCCGCCACCTGCTCCCGCCCGGGGATGCAGACCCGAGGGCCCCGAGCCTCCGTCCCCCCTGCGCCGCGGCCAGCCCCACGCGTGGCTCTGCAAAGGGCCAGGCGGCACCGAGCACCGGCCCCGGGACCTGCTCCCTGCCCGCCGCCGCGCAGGCAGCTCTGCCGTCCGCAGCCCCACGGCATCCCCTCCCCATCCATCTCCTGGCGGCTGCACCCACAGCCCCCGCGGCCACCGAGCGAGGTGGGGTGCGCAGCGGGGCAGACCGGGGGCTCTCCGGCACGCTGCCCCGACCCCTCGGCACGCGCCCTGCCGTGGCTGCGGCTGAGCCACGGTGCAGGGTCGGTCCCGGGGCGCCGGCCGGCAGGGCCGGGCCGCTGGCTGTCCTCTGCGAGGGCACAAGGTCACAGCTCAGCCAGGGAGGGACGCCCGCCATCCCTGCGCCTCCCCTGCCGCGGCCCCTGCGGCATGCTCGCCCCAGCTCCCCCCCGGCCGGGCCTGCTCCTCACCCGGCCCCCCGCGAGCAGGTCAGCCGCCGAGCCGATAAGCCCTTCTGAGAGGGCCGCCGGCCGCGGCTCAGCACCGGCTGCTCTGCCCCTGAGGCAGCCCATGGGCCAGGCCCAGCCGCCCCGGGATGCCGTGGAGTGACAAGTGGCCCTGCACCCACTCACCACCGGGTCCAGCCCTGCGCCACCCCACTGCGTCGGCGATGCCGGGCAGGACAGACCGGGAGCTGGAGCCCGCTGGCGGGGGCACAGCCCATCCCGGGTGTCGCAGCACCCGTCCAGCTGCTCGCTGCCTCCCACCAGCGCCCTTCGCCGAGGGTGCAAGGTCACAGCTCCACGCAGCGCGGTGCTGCTGTCGGCCGGGTTTCTGGGATCGATACAGCTCCGGTGACACCGCAGCCCTGCCACCACATCCCCTGGGCACCGCAAGGCGACGGCCTGACGGCCCCAGTGCCCGCACCCACCACGGCCCGGTGGGCCGCCGCCGCCGAGGGCTGGCTGCCGCCTGCCTTCCCCATGCCCTCGCGCCGGCCCAGCCGCAGACCCGCAGCCCAGCCTCCTCCGCAGCTCCCCGAGGAGCGGCCTGCAGCCTCGCACCCCGCAGCCGTCCCTCCGCGTGCCAGCCGCAATCCTGGCTCCATCCCGCTGCCGGTCCCGCAGGAGCGGGGCCTCGCTCCGTCAGACCCCCGGGATGGGGACAAGGAGCGGGGGCAGCCCTGGGGCAGAGCCCTGGGATGAGGGGTCCTGCCCGGCCGGCCGAGCCCCGCTCCCCGCTCAGCACCCCCCGGCCCCTGCGTCCCGCAGCCCTGCGCCAGCCCCGCTCCGGGGTTCCCCGCCGCCTCGGAGGGGCCGGGCCCACCGATCGCCAGCCCGGGGCGACCCCGCACCCCCCCGCCGTGCCCCGGCGGCCCTGCCCTGCGCCGGGGACCCCCCCCCGCGGACCCTGCCCTGGGAAGCCTGGCCCCCCCCCGCGGACCCTGCCCTGCCCCGCGGACCCTGCTCCACCGGCTCTGCCCCACAGCCCCCTCCCCGCGGACCCTGCCCCACTAGCTCTGCCCCACGCAGTGTCGTGTCCCCGTCCCCCCCCCCCCCCCCGCCCCCGGCGCCCGCCCCGCCGGCCGTGCCCGAGCGCTCACCTCTGCCGTCGCGGCCGGGCAGGCGGCCGCCCCCCGCGCCGCGGTCGGGCCCGCGGGCGGCCGGGGGGCCGTGGCGGGGCAGCGCGGTGACGGTGAACCGCCGGCTCATGGCCCCGCCGCCTCCACAAGTGGCTCCGGGCCCCGGCGGCCGCCGAGCGCGGCCCCGCCGGGCGCTGACCGGGGTCCTAGTGCCCGCGGCACCGCCCGCCGCGCCGCCCCCGCGGCTGCAGGGCTGGCACCGCTCGCCTCCGAGCGGCACGGCTGGCACGGCTCGGCTTGACCGGCCGGGCCGGCCCGGCTCGGCAAAGCTCGGTTCGGCTAGCGCTAAGCTCGGCCCGGCTCGACGGGACGGACCGCTCCGCCCCGCAGCCGCCGCCGCACGGGGGGCGCTGGGGCCCGACCCCGGCGGGCCGGGCCGGGGCCGCGCTCTGCCCCCGCCCTGCGCGGAGCCGCGGCCGCTAATTACAGCTAATTATAGCCCCGGGGCTGCGGCCGCCCCACCCTGCCACGGCCCCGGGCAGCCCCCGGACACGGTCCCGGCCCCGCCGCTGGGCTCCGCGGGCCGCGCTGGGACAGGCCGGGTCGGGCCGGGGCAGGGCGGCTCGGGGGGGGGTCAGGCCGCGGCAGCGGGGGGCCCGGCCACACGCCGTGTCCCAGCCTGTGACAAACGCCCGTCCCTCACCGCCGGTGGAGAGCCGGGGACGCAGGAGAGGGCCAGGGGCTGGCAGGGTACGGGGGAGCCAGGGACTGGGGGGCAGGAGGGGCTCTGGAGGGCACAGGGGGCTGCGCGTGGCGTGGGGCTGGTGGCAGGGGATGTTGGGGCCGAGGGACATCCTCCCCGGTGGGACCCAGTGTCCCTTAGGGATCCCGGAGCCCTCAGCAGAAGAAGGGGCTTGGCTGCAGCCCCCCCGCCCAGCGCCCCCTTCCCCACCGATGCCGGCACCCCACAGCCCGGGGGAGGGCGATGCCCCAGGCCCGGCACCTTGGCCGGCTGACGGAGCACTCGGAGGCTGTTTCCAAAGGATTGTCTTTATTAAAAACGGGCAGATGGAGGTTGGCAGAGCGGGCAGCAGGCAGGAGCAAGGCAGAGCCCCGCGCCCCCCCCCCAGCAGAGTCCCCGGGTGCCAGCTGCCAACAAAGCCCGGCCCGACCTGGCACGGCTGGCTCAGGAAAAAGACAGAGTCGTTACAAATCCGTGTGTGGTTTGCACCAGGCAAATGCCTCTGCGTGGCGGAGCCGGCGCTCGCAGGGGTGGCATGGTGCTGGCTGCGGCGAGAGTCCTGCTCCCCAGCCGGGGCTCCCCGGGCCGGGCAGCTCCTGAGGGGCAACCCCCGGATTCCCTGCCCCTTTCTGCTGGGAAGACAGCAAAGCCGCCACCTCGGTGGGGGCTGCCCCACGGCCACGAGGCTGCACGGCCCCTGGCGCCCTGGGGAGTCAGGCTGCGAGACGGAAGCCTGGGAGTTGGGAGTCATGGGCAGGGAGCAGCGTGCCGGCCGGAGCCGGCCGGCTGATTGGGCCCTCAGTGCTGGGGGCACTGCAGGATGTCGTACTTGACGTAGCCCACCCGGTCCACCTGGTAGCGCGGCGTCATTCTCCAGTAGAATCTGTCCTGGCAGAAGTGGTACTTGTCTGGACGAGGAGGGAGGCAAAGGGAATGGAGAGTCAGTGGGAGGCCGGCCGTGCGAGAAGCCATCCTGACAGCTGCCCAAGTGGCGCAGGCACGCGGGGATCTGGCCCCCGCAGATGGCCCTTGCCGGGGCTCGGCAGCCCCACCACAGGGACCCGCCGGGGCTGATGGCATGCCCTGCCTCAGGGCTGCTCCCCACGGTGCAGCCCCTGCCCCGTGCCAGGCGCGGAGGGGCAGCCTCTGCCTGTGGGAGGCTCACGGCAGCCCGGGGGTGACCACACAGCCCCCGCCCGCCAGGTCCCCACTCACCTTGGTAGAGGAAGACGTTGCGTGCATCGAGGGGGACACCGGTGAAGACATCGTCGGTGGCGCGGGGGTAACCCTTGTCCACTCTCTGGACCTTCACGTCCAGCCTGCGGGGAGAGCAGAGCCATGCTGAGGGCTGCCAGGACTCCTGCGTCCCAGCCCCTCACAGGGGGAGCTGGCAGGCACCGTCATGGCTGTCCCACCCGCTCACCTCCAGTAGCTCTCCCCACTGAAGAGCAGCACTTTGCCGCGGCCCCGCTGCAGGGCCCCCGAGATGCGGCCGGCTTCCTTCCCAATGCCCAGCTTCTCGATCCCCCGGGGACCCAGCATACTCTTGCCAGAAAATACCCAGAACTGCCGACCTGCAGGCAGGAGAGAGCATGGGCATCAGCTGGCCCCAAGGCTGCCAGGGCAGTGCCGGGCTTCTCGTGCCGCAGCTGACACCAGGGCCCCAACAGCAGCAGGGGCAGAGCTCACCGGCGAAGAAGAAGACCCTCTTGGTGAGCACATCCTGGAATGCAGCATCGATGACAGCCGGGAGGCCGGGCCAGGTGTCTGTGATGGAGAAGGCACCCTGGATGCCCGACTTCCAGAAGGATGAGAGGGTCCAGTATTTCCTGGTGGGGAAGGTCAGCCATCCTGATAACCTCAGCCTGGCACAGCCCCATGTCCCCCTACACCCCCAGCACAGCCCTGTGTCCCCCCACATCCCCTCATCACCCTGGCACTTGCCAGGGCAGGAGGTGCTGGGCGCTGCTGCTCACCCATCCTTGAAGAAATGCAGCTCCCCGTTGATCTCTGTGATGGCATCAAAGTTCTTCTCCATACAGGCGTCCCGGCTGGGGTCCACGGGAATGGGCTCGGCTGTGGGCTCTGGTGTCAGCTCCTCCTCCTCGGTGGTGGAGGTGCTGCCAGCCTCCGTGGGCATGGGCTCGGGCTCCTTGGTGGGCACGGGTGCAGGGGCAGTGGGCTTGGGGCCAGAGCCACGACCTGAGCAAGTACAGGGGAGACTGTGAGGCTGGGGGCCAGCCCAGCATGACAGAATCCCTGCCATGCTTGGCCACAGCATGGCTGCTCACCGTAGAGGTACTGGATGCCCCGGACATCATCTGGGTCCAGCTGGAAGTCCTGGATGTAGCTGTACATGGGGTACATCAGGGCCTCGCGCACGCTGGAGTGGTCCAGCCCCAGCGAGTGCCCGAACTCATGGGCAGCCACCAGGAAGATGCTGTAACCTGGGGGAAAGCACCAGCCTCAGCGCCCAGTGGGATGGGACACACCAGCGGGGGACTGCGACCCCTGCGGGGAGCGTGCCAGTGTGGCGGCACAGCGTGGGGCCAGAGGTGCGGGCAGGGGGGCCGGTACCTCTGTCAGGGCAGAAGCCCCACTTCTTGTCAGTGTCGTAGTTGCTGGTGGTGGCACACCAGAGCTTGCCGTCCTGCCGGCCCTGGCTGGTGCAGGCGCTGTAGGACTGCCCCAGGAAGGTGAAGGGGAAGACGCACGGGTCCCCCTGGGAGTTGCCGCCGATCACCGCTGTGTCTGCAGCGCAGTGTCAGTGGGGCTGGCCCTGGCCCCTGGCCGTGCCAGCCGGACCCCAGCATAGCCCAAGACCCCTCAGGCACCCACCCTGTGCACTGTGGCTGGGGACCAGCCACCCCTTGCGCCCCATCCCCGCTCGCACCTCGGTTAGGGCAGAAGCCATACTTCTTGTCCTGGTCGAAGTTGGCGGTGGTGGCACACCAGCGGTAGCCATCAGAGCGCCCATCCGTGGTGCAGGCATCGTAGGAGGTGCCCTCGAAGATGAAGGGGAAGACGCAGGGAGACCCGTCGCTGTTTCCACCGTTGGTGAAGAGGACTGTGGGGCAAGCAGAGGTGAGGACGGCCCCGGGCACCCGCGAGGCCGGGCAGGGGCTGCAGTCACGGCCACAGCTACTCACGTTCGCTGGGGCAGAAGCCATATTTCTTGTCCCGGTCGTAGCTGGCGGTGGTGGCACACCAGGGCAGCCCGTCCGTGCGCCCCTCCGTGATGCACCGGGAGTAGGAGCGGCCCTCGAAGACGAAGGGGAAGTGGCAGTTGGCCCCGTTGGCATTCCCATGGCGGGTCTTCACCACTGCTCAGGAGAGGGGCGGCTCAGCGACGGGGCTGGGGTGGCTGCCGTCAGCCTCCCCCAACCCGCCAGGCCCTGCCCTTACCTATGCCGGTTCCCAGTGTCCAGAGCTCGTCGTCGTCAAAGTGGGCATCGCCCTGGATGCCCCGGCCTGGGGGAAAGGCGTGGGCCAAGAGCCCGTCCTTGCCATCGAAGGGATACCCATCCCCGTGCTCTGCAGGGACAAGCACTCTCAGAGCCAGCCCCACCAGAGAAGCCCCCGTGCCCCCAGCGCACACACGGACCCCCGAGCATGCGAGACCTGTGCACCCTCTGCATGCCTGCACACGCACGTGTCTGTTGGCACATGCAGGGGCATAGGGACCCCGAACACGACTCAGGCAGAGGCAGGGTGATGATCCCATGGGCAGGGCATGTCACCAGCCCTCTTGCCACAACTGAGCCGGCTCCCAGCTCCCTGCCTGCCCGTGGGACATCACCTCCGCTGCCGAACATGATCATGATGTCCGCCTCGCCGCTGTATATCTGGGTGAAGGTGAGGGGGGTCACATCGCTCCACACTTTGAAAGCCCGCTTGAAAGCATCATCAATCACTGCACGGTCCAGGTCAGGGGAGTAGTTCATCACCCTGCCGGGGGGAGGTGGGGGGTCAGCACTGCCAGGTCCCAGCTCATGACGCAGGAGTGACCCTGCTCTGGGCACGTCTCCGGGAGGGGACAGCAGCGCTGGCACGGCCGGGCAGAGCAGCCGGCCACCACCCTCAGGCCGGGGCTCAGATGCTCTCCCGGGTGCCGGGGAGCAGATGCTGCCGCTGTGACGGCTTGGCCCTGGCTGTGCCGAGACCCAGCTGTGCCGGCAGTGCCGAGGCCTGGCTGGCGGGCTAAGCTGAGGCTGGCACCCCGCCTGAGCTCTTGCGCCCATCTCCATCCTCCAGGGACCATCGCCCTGTGGGCACGAGGCTCCATCTTCTGAGGCAGACTCACCGGTACGTCAGGTCCATGTGGTCCCACTTGAGGTCCCCCTCAAAGGTGAGGAAGGTTCCCACATCGGGGACGCCGCAGCGGGGGGCTCGCATGGCCTCCAGCGTGCCAGCGTCCAGCTCTCCCGTCTCCTCCAGGCCCAGCTGCTTCTGCATCTTGCGCAGCGCCTTGGTCAGGGACACGTGCTTGCTGCCCGTCCTCGCCTCCACCTCCGTGGTGTAGCCGAACCGCAGCAGGTAGCTCTGGGGAGGAAAGGCAGCCGGAGGGGCTGAGCGAGGTGGGATGGGGCTCGGGCAGTCCTGGCCACCGCACACCCCCAGTGCCTGATCCCAGCCCGGGCACCTCCTGGGGCGCAGGGAGACGGGCAGCCCCTGAGCTCAGCCTGCGGCCCCGCGCTGCCATCCCAGGAGCCCCTTGGGGTCTTGGGTGCCGGGAGGGGGCTGTGGGGCCGCGCTCCCCTCACCTCCGCCAGCTCCAGGTCCGACAGGGTGTTGACCAGCTCCCCCGGGAAGGTGACAACCGCCTGCGGCTTGTTCTGGAGGGGGGCCGCGCAGCAGGAGAGGGCCAGCAGCCCCACAGCGAGTGGGGCCAGGAGGACGAGTGCCATGGTGCGGCGGTGGCAGTGCCGGGTCCCTGCAGCTCTGCTCTGGGTGCCGCCGGGCTCCCGCTCCCTATTTATGTGGCGGGGAGGGCAGTGAGTCACCCTCAGACCCCTCAGCCGCCGACTCACGCTCCCTTCCCACGGTGACGAAACGCACACTCAGGCTTCTCCGTTCCCTGCCTTAACTGTTTCATCACCTTGTTTACTAAACACGCTCCATCCTGCAGCCACGCAAGGCGTGAGGGCGGGCGCGAGGGAGAGCGGCCGGGCGGCTGCGCCAGGGCACGGTGTGGCACGGCTGTCCTGGGGCTGCCCTACAGCGGGCATTGCCCTGCTGGCCCCGAGGTCATGGTGGCAGCGGGGACAGCAGGGGGTTGCCGAGGCTGGGGGGGCCGGCCGGGCGCTCAGAACCCTGCAGCTGTGTCCCACACCGGCTGATGCTGAGTTCAGCCGGCCAAGGGCTGATGCCGCCAGAGCCGGACCCGCAGGGGCTTGGGTGGGCATCGGGGCTGTGTGGGCAGAGCCGGCAGGAAATCCCCTGCCCAGACCCCCGGCACCTGCAGCCTGCCTGCCTGGGAGCCAGATGCCAGCGCTTGGACCCTCACCGGGACACAGCATCTGTCCCCATGTCCCCCACCGCAGCTGTGTCACCCCGGTGGGGCAGAGTGTTCCCGGCAAAGGAGGTCCCTGTGGCTCATCACCCCACCGGTGCCCCTAAGCCCCCTCACTGGCAGCCACCCGGCAGAGCCCTGCGGCACCGGGGACAGTGCCTGCCCAGGAGCAGCTCCGTGCCTGGGGATGCTCCAGCTGGCGCCACAGGACACAGGGGTGCCCCATCCTCGCTGCTGGCTGCTCTGCAGGGTGCTGCTGACTCAGGTTCCTGCCTGGCCCAGCACAAACCTCGCCATGGGATGGTGTTTTCCTGCTTCTCCCAAAGTGCCGACGCTTGTGGGAACGGGAGTGGGGAAGGGGAAAGCAAACAGGGATGAGGAGCGAGGCGAAAACAGATGGCAGAGCAGAGAGAGAGGTGCAGCGTCAGCGGGGGAGGCAGGAGGGCCAGTGCAGCCTGGAGACACTGCCCGAGACACAGGTCCCGGGACAGGTTCCCCTTCCCCAGGTCTCACTAATGCCAGGCTCACAGGTCCCTACTGAGCCCTCAGCTGGCGTCGGGAGGACAATCTTCCCAGGCCACCCCATCCCTGCTGGTGCTCTGTGCTGCCAACTCCCGAAGGCTCCAGGCTGTGCTCCTGCAGCCACCCCCTCCCTGCATCACCCCAGCTCTGGCTGAGCCGAACAAACAGCTCCTGGCCTGGCCAGAGGACAAACAGGTTACGCTGGCATCCAGCAAGGCTGGGGGATGTTGAGAGGAGAGGAGTCAAGCTCCCCTGTGCCCTTGCAGAGGAGCTGTGATGCCCAAGGGACAGCTCATCCCTAGGGGAGCATTACCCATGCGGGGCAGATGGGCTCACTGCGGGGGTTCAGCCCAGGTGTGGGCTCTTCCCCGGACCCCCTCCCCACCCAGCTGGGGTCCCGCAGCCCTGCTCCCGACCCAGCCGCATGCAGGGGAGCTGCCGATGCCAGCGGGATGCAGCCCCAGGGCCACGGTCGGCCAGGTGCGGGGAGCTCACAGGCAGCGCGAGCCCCGCCGGGAGGAAGCGGTGCTGAGAAATCGTGGGGTTGCCTCACTCCCCGCCGCAGCCCTGCAAGAGCAGCTCCGGTTCCTCGGCAGAGGAAGTTGCTCCACAAGCAGCCGCCGTCCTTGCGCCTCGGCGAGACACACGTCCAGCCCACGGTGCCCACGTGCAGCCCTCTCCCGGTGGGACGAAGACCTGGGACCCCCGCAACCTGGCCACCCCCTCCACCTCCCCTCCCTGCAGGGTCCAGCCTGCCGCCCCTCACCCCTGTGCATGGCACAGCTCTTTGCAAGGCAGGAGGCAGTGGCTCCCAATGCTCCCCGCCTGGCCGGCAGCCGGGGCGAGGATGGGGCTCTGCCAAGGCACCCTGGGGCCCCCGTCGCAGCTGATGGCTCCTGGGGTGCGTGGGGAGCAAGGCACCGCTCCATGCTCTCTGCTCTCCAGGCTGCCAGGACCTCAGCCCACAGCACACGGAACCGGTGCGGGAGCTGAATGCAAAAGCACCCCTGGAACAGCCCGGGCAAGGGCACGTCTGCCACTGGTGCTGGGGTGCAGCCAGGGGGGCCAGATTGAGCTCTGGTCTCTCTGGCGCTGTGGCAGATCCCTGGGCCTTTCCCATGCTATTCCCATCCCTCGTTTCCGCTGCACGCAGGAGCCGCAGCTCCCACAGCTTGGGCACACCGCCACGGCACTGCCCGCACCGCACAGCGCCGTGCCGCCTGCGGCACCGCTCAGGGCAGAGCCATGGCCCAGCAGAGCAGAGCAGAGCAGCGCGGGCAGGGATGGGGCTTGGAGGAGAGAGGGGGCTCGCAGCAAGCGATGGCAGGAGCCGAGAGCCAAGGCCCCGCACACCGCGCAGCCTGTCCCAGCAAACCCACACCTGTCTGGCCCCATCTGGCTCCAGGGTGCACCGGCTCCAGGGTGCTCAGGCCAATGGCCCTGAGCATCCTTGAGCTGGGTGGCCGGAGTCCCAAGCGGGGGTCTGCTGGCCGCAGCTCTGCCCCCCGGCCCGGCCTCTCCCACTGACTCAGAGCCCCGCTCGCCAGCTTCCTCCTGGCACCAGCCCGGGGGATTTTTTGGTGACTCTCTGGAGACTCTGCAGGGAGCAGGGGCAGGGCCGGGGCAGCAGGGAAACCCCCGTGTCTGGCAGCGCCGGCAACCTCAGAGCTGGGCAGGGGAACTCCACGGGGATGGGCTCGGTGCTGCTGGCATGAACCCCG
This sequence comes from Buteo buteo, assembly GCF_964188355.1. Lineage (NCBI taxonomy): Eukaryota > Metazoa > Chordata > Aves > Accipitriformes > Accipitridae > Buteo > Buteo buteo. Next base: position 79,851,997 of record NC_134172.1, on the reverse strand, counting down.
TGGGTAGCCCCGGTCCTGTGCGGGGCAGCCCTGGCCAGCTCAGCTGCGGGGTCAGGCCGGGGAGCTGGGGCATGGCATGGGCTCCTTGGCATGGGCACATGGCGGAGGGATGCTCGGGGCAGCCGCTGCAGTTGGTGGGAGAGGAGGGCAGCGGTGAGCACGGGCAGCGCAGCAGGCAGGAGAGGCCTTTTGGCTGCCAGGGACCCTGGGAACATCCGGGCGCTGTGCCCAGCCCATGTCTGCCCACGGACACCGTTTACACCCAGAGCCCCTGTAAGGACGAATGATATGGAAAAAACCATGCGGACATCCTCCGTCCCCGCCGGCTGCCCGAGCCACGAGGCTGCCCGTCACCACCGCTGCTGCCGAAAGGGGAAGGAAGAGCCACCGCAGCCCCTTCCCACGCCCTTACTCATGGCCACCCTCACATAGGCAGGCACTGCGGGGAAACCCCCGTGGGAAACTGGTCTGGGACCCCGGCTGGGGCCGGACACCTGCCTGGATCCCCACCGGCAGGGACGCAGCAGCGCTGCCTGGGGCAGAGGCTGACGGAACGTGGCAGCACCTCTGCGAGGCTGCAGGTCTCCAGCTGGGAGGTGCCGGCCGGGCCAGCAGCAAGGTTTGGGGGGACTGGCTGGAGCCAGGGATCCCCAGAGCCGGGCTGAGACCCTCCCCAGCTCTGTTCCCCCAGCGCAGGTGAGCAGCGTGGGAGCCAGCCAGGGAGGGAGGACAGCACTAGCCAGCCAGGGGGAGGTCCGACAGCCGCAGCCATGGGGTGCACCGGGGTGGCAAAGGTGGTGGGAGAGCGGAGGAGCAGGGTGGCAAGGGGACACCCGGCTGCCACAGTCGCTGCCTCACACCTGGGCACCCAAAGAGCCAGGCAGGGGACAGGGGGGCTGCGGGAGCAAAGGGCAGGCCCAGGCGTGCGGACAGCATCGGACGCCCGCTTGGCGTGAGGGGCCGGGCAGGAGTGCGGCGGCAAGGGGAAGCAGGGCCAGAGGGAGTCAGCATCTTGTGCGGGTGAGACAGCGCCGGGTCGGGGAGAGCACAGCGCCGGCCACCGCGGGGAAGCATGGCCCATGTGGAGGGCAGGGAGCCGCTCGGACCTGGGACCTGCCGCAGGAAGCGCCAGTGCCATGGCTGCCACGGCAGAGCCAGGCAGAGCTGCCACCCACGCGCCGGCTGCCCCGGCCAGCACCGGCCCTCTGTACGGCATGGTGTCCCGGGCACGGGGTCGCTTGGCATAGGAGCAGGACCAAAGGCACAGGGAGCAGCTCTGCGTCAGAGGCTTGGAAGCCCCATTGCTCCTGCTCAAGGTCTCCAGACAGAAACAACATTCCTGCACACGCTTCCCGTATCTGCTGCCCCGACGCCAGGCCGCGTGTGGGCTGGGATCGCATCCTCCAGCTGGACCCAGGACCCTTCTTGGCAAACCGCACCGTGTGTCACGGCCCTGCAGCGCTCCCGGCACTGCCGGTCCCCAGCCCCACATGCCTTCCCTGCCTGCCCGAAGGTCTGTGGATATACCTGCTCATCTCCCTGCCTCTTCCTGCCAGACCCTGCCTGTCCCTTGCCTCACCTGGGGAACTCCCCACCCCCTCGACACCAGCTTCTTGCGAATCCTTCACTCCTGTTTCCCCAGGCGGGAGGCGGTGTCCTGGCCCCCAGCCCCGCTGCCTCCCCAGCCCCAGCGCTGCTGCTCTCCGCAGCCTCTTGTCTGGGCAAGGATGACGCAGCCGGTGTCAGCCAGGCGGATCACCTCCACCCTGCAGGCACTGAAACCAGCACTGCAGTTTCATCACTCGGCAGCACCGATCCCAGCTGCAAACCGCACATGACGGATCCTCCCGGCTGTCACACCGGCTCCAGGCACCCAGGTGAGCAGCACAGTCACCTCCCCACATCGGGCTGGAACATCCCTCCTCCACACCTTCCCCAGCCCCTTCACACCTCAGGAACCCCCGTCTGTTTGGGTCCCACAGGGATGCTGGAGCAGGAATCTCCCACCCAGTGCTCTGCTCTTCCAGGCACCGGGGCCGGCGGCAGGCACGGTGGCACAGCCTGTGCCAAGGCAGCCGGGCAGCCTCCCTGCCAGACACAGCCCTGCTGATGCCAGGAGGGGGCCCAGTGCCTTGCAGACCCCGGTGTGGAGCCCTTGCTACACGGCGCAACCCCAGCACCATGGAATGGAGAGGAAACCATGCTCCTGTCTGCTGGGAAGCCCTCAAGGTGGGAAATCCAGGAAGGGTTTGAAGAAACGAGTCAGCCTCTGGCAGAGGCATCCAAAATTGCCTTTGTATTCAGTTGAAGGGAAAACAGCCCAGACCGTCCCATCTGCCAGAGAGCATGGTGGAGAGCCCGGCAGCCCCAGGGCTGTAGGAAATGGGTGCGAGAGCTCCAAATGCCATGGGGTTCTTGTTGTGTTTCATGACTTGCTTTGCTGTAAACTCATTCCCATCCCTTCAACCTTGTCCCATCTCAGCCTTTGCCTCCGGCTTTGACCAACTTTTGTTCTAGCAAGCTTTCCCCACCTTCCAGCAGCGGGAGCACAGGGCTCAGGGACCAGGTCTGCCGTGGCTCCCGTGGGCTGCACGGGACAGCATTGAGACTTTGTCACCTGTGGTGGCTTTGGGAAGGGGCATCCACAGGCAGCCTTGCTGCTGTCATCCCCTCAGCGACCCAGAGCCATCCCCTCTGGGGTGACCTGCCGGATCAGGTCTGTGGATGCCGTCTCCTGCGCCCCACAGGGCTAAGGAAGGGGCCGGGAGGGGAGTGGGGCAGGTCAGGGCTGGAGCCGCAGACTCCTTGAGGCACAGCTGCTGTGCCGGCCTATCAGCCAGCACAGCACAGCACGGGTGGGCAGCGCTTTGTTCCCCGACAGTGAGATGGGCACAGCAGCTGCCTGCTAAAATGGGAAGAGCAGCAATTGTGACAATGACGGCGAACCTGCCTGTCTGTCCAGCACGCAAAGGGGACAATGCGGCGCCAGGAACCTGCTGGCTGTCAGTGATGGAATGGCTCAGGAATAAGAAGCGGGGGTTTGTAGAAGGTGAAATATGGGCAAAAATCATTGTATTTAATTGTAAACTACAAGAAGCAGAAGGAAGAGTGGTAGATGCAACATGCTCGGATTTCAGTAAAACATTTGACAACTGTTCTAACGCTTGCTGCCAAATTAATTCAGAGCGGCTCAGTTGTCAACACAGGCATATGGACAAAACCCAGGCAGCCCAGGGAATGGCAAACAGCCTGGCCATTAGCCGGGGAGCTACCGGGGCTGCACGACCCTTGGGGCCTTTTAAAACTTCTTCTGCAGGCACGAGTGCCGTGGGAGGGGAGGAAGGCAGCCGCGGAGCTGCGGGAGCACTGGGGACCAAGGGAGCTGCTGTGCTGCCGGGGGAGGAGCAGGGCTGAGAGCACCCAGGCGAGAGCCACCAGCCCTGCGGGCACCTCTGAAGACCACGCAGGCAGAGAGCAGCCCCGGAGCCCACCCGCTGGGTCCTGGGGTCCAGCGACCCCCTCCCACAAGGCAGGGGGGACCGACCAGACCAACACCGAACCCAGTCACTGCCTGTTGGGGCTCAGGACTGCCGCCGTGCGAAAACTGCAGGGCCCCTCCGGCCTCTAAAGGGGACCAGCCATGGGCAGGGCTGCGGGTCCGGCACAGGCTGGGAGCCTCTGCGGCAGCGCCGGGGTATTGAGCTCCCCCGCTCCACGGGTGCTCAGCAGGATGAAGCCCTGCACAGGAGATGAGCGCAGGCGATGGGAATGGTCCAGCACAGCATGCATTTAAGGCCTCTGGGGCCCTGCTACACACACAGTTCTCCTGCCCACCTTGTTTATTTTACTTATATTTCAGTAATTTGCTGATTACCCTTTTTTAACTAACCAGCAGTGATGAATCAGCAGCACAGGAGAGGGTGGAAGCCGGTGGCCTTGGACCGTGGCTCTGAGGTCTCAGGTTCTGGGAAGGAAGCCACAGGATCCCTCCAGAAGGGGGGAAAAAAAAAAACAACCAGCAGCAGCAGCCGTTCTGGCAGGCGAGGAGGGGCCAGGCAGCGCCGCAGCCACGGCTGATTGCATTTCAGCAGCTCCAAATGCATCCTGGAAAGGCCGTCGATGGTCCCGAAGCCCCGTGGGAATGGCGGCCATGGCTCCAACCTGGGCGCAAGATAAGATACAGAGGACAGGCAGCGTACAGCACGGCTCAGCGCTGCCTTTGCTCCAGCTTGCATGCAGGACGGCAGGCACCGATGGCCCAGAAGGCAGCAGGACACAAGGACACCACGGCCCGCTCCGGCAGGCAGGACCACCCAGCAGAGCGGTAGCAGGAGTGCTGGCAAGGAGCTGGGCTGCACGCTCTGTCCGGAGCCGGCCTGGCCATGCAGTGCCACCTCACCCCAAGGAGAGCTCCTCCGTGCCCACGGCACAGCCGCCGGCAGAGCAGAGCAGGGGCCAGCGAGCCACCTCCTGCCAAGGGGACCTTGTGAGGATATAAGTGGCCTCACTACAGGCTTTTGTCAGCTCCCCCAAGCCCCTGGGGAGCAGCTGGGAGCGGCTCCTGCCTGTCTCGGGAGCGTCCTACCCGAGCCCAAGGGTGGCATTACGGCTGAGGCCACGGGTTCAGCCGCAGCCTTGGTGGCCACAGAAAACGGGGCATTATCCTACGACACTCCCACCCGCGCTAGTGCCCTGGGAAGCGGCGATCCCGGCAGGAACAGCCGGCACTGGAGGGAGGCCGCTCCGGGCAGAAGCGCCGGTGGCCCAGCGAGGCCCAAGCACACGGCAGAGGGGCCGGAGTGGTGTCCGGCGGGAAGCTATCCCGGCTTGCTGCCACCCCGGCATGGAGCAATCCCCCGGGAGAGCCCCAGGCGCCTGGTTCGGGAGCCACTGTTGCTGGGAAGGAGCTGAGTGGTGAAGCAATCTGGTGTGAAGAAAAACCCATTTCCTGCAGCAAGGGCTGTTTTGCTCAACTGTTTTACAAAATGTGCTGATGCAACTGCCCTTCCCAGGTGGGATATAAATACGAGCCTGGTTGATGTGGATTAATGCCCTGCAGCTACACAAACATCACCAGCAATGTTTTCTTTAAAAAGAAAAAAGGAAATGAGGAGGAACAAACAGCACGGATGACAAAATCACTGACTATGGACGTCCGGGGGCTCGGGTTGCAGGGAGGCTGGAGGGGCACTGTCCTGGGCACAGTGCTCAGCACAAGCCACCGCCTATTCTGGGACACTGACCGAAGCCATTAGCTCACGGGGAAGCTATTGTGGGAGCAGGGCAAGCCAGCGAGGCAGGTCAGCGTGGCCAACAAACCGCTGCCGGGGACGGGGCAGACCAACGTGGCCGAGGGGCGCCGTCGAGAGCAGGACCCTGACCAGACTCGCTAGGTCGGCGCGCTCTCGCCCTGCCCCAAGCAGCAGCTTGTCTGGCTGTAGCTCCGACCAAGCGTCATATCCAGGCTGGAGAGCACGGAGCTGGGAAAATTTCCACCGCCTGGGATGGCCTGTTAAAAATCAGCTTCATTTCCCACTTGAGTCTTATCGCTTTATTCTCCAGGCACAAGCGTTTGTGTTGTCTTCTCAGCCTGTTCCCAAAAGGCCTTTAACCTGGCGCTCCCCCTGCTAAAGTATTTGGACACACATCCAACGTGTGCCGCATCCATTTTTGGATTCTCTTAAGCCTCTTGCTGACATTCTTTATGTTTTCTTTGGCCCTGAAATGATTTCAGGCACGGGAGCCGCCATGGCAAAGCATTATCAGAGAGGAGCTGTGTCTCCAGAGCAGAGCACGGGAGCTGTGCTTTGCCTGGCTTGGAAATTCTCCGCTCACCCCTGCTCAGGGGCACGGAGCATTTTTAAAAATAGCAGGTTACCCATCAGCAAAGCTCCCGCTGGTACAAACCTTTGAGACAAAGGACATGGGGTATCTCTGCAGGGTAACAGGGAAGCTTTAAGCGACTTTCCATCAGTTGAGCCAGCATCAGGAGGATCCGTGCGAGCCCCTGGGGCTCCCAGAGGTCAGGCTGCTTTGCCCTGGAACCATCACCCATTGGGAAAATCCTTCACTTGTCTCAGACAGCAGCTGACTGAAGGCAAAAAGAGAGGACACCTACTAGTCCAACACGAATCCATCCCATTTCCTCTGCCTGCGAGGCAGCTTTTGCCAGGGGTTCCTCCAACCCCCCTTCCGACAGAAATGCAGAGCTTCCCCCAACAGGGAGCACAAGGACGCCCCAAGCCCACAGACAGAGCCAGACTCACGGCTGGTCACAGGCAGCGCCAGGCTCCTCCAGCACGACCTATGGAGAGAGGACATCAGAGAGGGGGCATTAGCCACAGGACCCCCCTGCGTCCTCCCCAGCTCCACTTTCCACGCAGCAACTGGAAAGCTACGCAGCGTTGCTTTAAAGAGGGGTAATGGGAAAAAAAACCCAACCCCTCGGTCTCTCTCGGCTTCTGGCATGATGGTGATCACAGCAGCCAGCTGTGCGCGGGGACTCGACACCCGAGTCACTGTCAGGCAGCACTGCTGCAGCAGGAGCGCTCGTGCAGCCAGCCCCTTCCCAGCTCACACCAGCCCGGGGACCGGTCTCACTGATGCTGTCTCCCTGTGATAGACGAGGGCATAAACCTTTCAAGAATGTATTTAATTAGCTCGAGAAAGAGCCGGAAGATGCATGTGCACCAGGCTGGCAGTTCAGCAGCAGCTCCTCTGCTGCCTCTACCGGGCACACGGCACCCTGGGAAGCCTCGCCAGGGGCAGGAGGTGCTGGATGGATGCGAGGGACCCGCAGAGCCCCACGGAGGAGCCCCGGACTGAGGGGGGCTGAATCCAGCCATCGCACCCCTCACCCCGGACCAGAAGCACCACCACCAAACAACGCAGAGTGCTGATCCAGCCCACCCTGCTCGTCCAACACCCGTCCGCTCGGACTTCTGGCAGGCTAATTCCATGCTCACAGCCTGTGCCAGATGAGACACTGTCTGTCCTTCCGCAGCTGGCACCACGTCAGCACCAGCTCTGTACCGGCCGTTCTGGCCAGCAAGACAATAAAACTGCCCACCCAGACCTGCTCCGGACAGAGCCGCACTGCGGGCTGATTCAGTCCCAGCAGCCCTCAGACCTGGCTGGGATGCAGAGCCCTGACCCCCCTCACTCAGCGAGCACGTCCCTTGCATGGGAGCTAAGCAGCCAAGTTCAGCCCAAACACATTCTAGCCTCCAAAGAGCACAGGCGCAACCTGGGTGCCTTTCTTCTAGAGAAAAGCTGGGATAGAGACTTTCTCAGTAGAGCACTGCAGCACAAGAAAACACTGGTGAGAGCAAGGAGCCACCCAAACCAGGGGATCATTAAAGACGTCAGTGCGGAGCAGGGGCTGGCTGGGCCAGGGGCCTCGGCCAGCAGAGGCCGAGCCCAGGCTCTCCGTCCACAGCTGAACTCAGCTGAAGGAGACAGCACGCCACCGCACTCGATGGCACTGCTGGAGAGCTGGGGCAGCGGCAGGCTCCCAAGTGCATCCCTGGGGGGACGCCGTGGTGGCAGGAGGTGCTGGTGAAGCCCCACCACCCGCAGCATGCTAGGAGCTCCTGGCCAGTGCAGAACAGCCCCCAGCTTGTCTGCCTCAAGCATGGGTGCTGCAGAGGCTGCCAGCAGCCGACCCAGGTCTGCCAAACTGGGGGCCCATCGCCACCTGTAGCAGGGTGTAAACCAGCCCGGACAACAGGTTTTGGTTAGCAAGAGAAGAGAGGAAGACGGCTATTGCTCAGCTGCAGAACTGCTATCAAAAGAGGACAGTCTGGCTTCTCTAAGACAGAGCTAACCTACAGCAGGCACTGTTCCCACACCGGGGAACGAGAGGGAAAGCGCTTAACAGCCTGAGACTGTGTGACCACCGGGCCTGAACACGGCAAGGATCCGGGCCCCCTGCAGGGACGGGCAGAGCAGAGGCCCCCGCAGCTCGGCCAGGGTTGCTCCGGGGAAGGGCAGCCCCAGCTGGGTCCGCAGAAGCGACCAGGAGCCGCGCCGAGCTCCGTGCCCACGGTGGGCTACAGAAAGGGAGCCGGGGCCGCACGGCACCGCTCAGGGTGCGGCTGCCCGGCTGGGGAGACGCGCCGCCGGGACAGGGCCGGGCCGGTGCTGGCCGATACCGCAGAGCCCCCGCTCCGCCCGCGGCGGGATGGGGCTCGGGCTCCGACTACGGGCTGGAGGGCACCGCCGGCGCGGCTGGGCTGGGCCGGGCTGGGCCGGGCCGGGCCAGACCAGGCCAGGCGGGGAACGGAGCGGAGCGGCGGGACCGAGAGCCCCAGGCCCCGGCCCCGGCCACTTCCGCTTCCACCTTCTCGTCACGCGACGGGCGCAACCCGGCGCGACGCCGACGCTCAGGGCCCGGGCGCCGCTTCGTGACGCAATGACGCAACCGCGGAGCCTTCTTCACGATCCCTCCGCGGAGAAAGTAGTCCCCGGCGGGGCGCCGAGGCCTCCCCCCGGCCCGCGGGCGGCGCCGCTCGGTGCCGGGAGGCGGAGGCGACGGCGGCCGGAGCGAGGAACCGCGTCCCCGCGGCGCCGAGCGCCGCGGGTGGGGCGGGCGCCGGGGTAAGTAGTCCCGGCGCGGGGCTCCGCGCGGCCGTACCGCTGCGCGGCGCGAGGGCGGGGGGGGCATGGCGGCCGCCGTGATGCCGGCTCCGGCGGAGCGGCGGCGGGGCGGCGGCAGGCCGGGTGAGGACGCGGGGCCGGCGGCCGGGCGGGCCGGGCGGCTGGGCGGCGGGTCCCCTCGCCCCGCCGCGGCGGCGGCGGCGGCTTTCCCCCCGCCCCGGCGCACCGGGGCCGCCCCGCCGTGTGCGCGCGCGCGGAGGCGGCGGGCGGCGGGGGGGACCCCGCGGCAAAGATGGCGGCCGGGGGCCGGGCAGGGCCGCGGGGCATGACGGGACCGGGGCCGCCGGGCGGGCGACGGGGCCCAGCGCCAGGGCGGCCGGGACACCCCCCATTGCCCCCGGGCATGGGGCCGCGGCGGCTCCGGTCCCTCCGCGGGTGCCCCCAGGGGCGGCCCGGGACCCCCCCGGGGCCGCCCGGGGCGGCGGCGGGCCGCGGCCCTGACGGCGGCGGCCTCCCCCCCTCAGGTCGAGCCTAGGCGGCCCTGGCAGGGCGGGCATGGAGGAGAATGCGGTGGAGAGCAGCAGTGACGCGGCCCCGCAGGCGGCGCGGGAGGAGCCCTCCGAGAGCGGCCTGGGCGTCGGGACCTCGGAGGCCGTGTCGGCTGACAGCAGCGACGCCGCCTCGGCCCCCGGACCCCTCTCCCGAGCGGACGACTCCGGCGTGGGCCAGAGCTCTGACAGCAGCGGGGTCTCCTTGGTAGGAGCTAATGGGGAAGGTGGGGCGGCCGTCGGCTCGGGGAAGGGAGGCGGCTCTGGTTCCCGAGGGCGTCTCTAGACTTTTCTGCCAAACTCGGCTTCGGGAGCCAGCCCTGTAGTTCAGCAGACCCTGCAGGCGCTCTTATGCTACCGGTTGGGTGTCTGCTTGCCGGGCTGAGGAGGAGAACTCTCCTTGGTAGCGAGAGCAGCCCTGGAGGTCCGGGGACCTTGGCGATACCAAAGGAATGACTCTGATGCCTTTCCTGGCAGTTCTGCAGGGATGCGCTGGTGTCGTTGGCATGTGCTGGCTCCCTCAAGGGCCTGGCTTGGCAAAGGTTTCTCAGCTGAGCTCTCCTGGCCTCTTTTTTTTTTTTTTTTTTTTTTTTTTTTTTCCCACCAGGAAGAGGTGTCGGAGAGCAGCTCCAGCACGGATGCTATTCCCCGGATTTACCTGCCAGATTCATCCTCCATTGCCCAGTCCACCTTGGTGTCCAGTGTCTCCACTGTGAGCCAGTCCATCATGGTATCAGAGTCCCCACAAGTCCTGGTCCACTCCAGCGTCATCACTGATGGGGCCACAATCGTGTCAGACTCCACCGCGTCCACTTCCTCGGACCTAGGTTCTGCCATTGACAAAATCATCGAGTCCACAATTGGGCCTGACATCATTCAGAGTGAGTGCATGCTCCCAGCTGCTTTCACATGTGGCAGACCAGCCCACTCTCCCTCTGGAGTGCCCCACGTGCAGACAGCTCAGGGGGCTGGGACTGGGGCTGGGGAAGGGTGCTGCTGCTGTGTCAGACCTTGGGAGGTGAGGGGGAAATATGTACATGCATACGTATGCATCTTGGTCAGCAGGGGTTTACTCTTCTTGCCTTGCTGCAGCAGCTGGAGGGTTTGACGAGGAGCTCGTGGCTGCTGTGGCTGCCGGACAGTCCTCCCTGTCCGGCTGCTCCTTCAGCCGCAGTGCCAGCAGCCTGGGGCAGGCTCCATCCCTGGAGCCAGACCTTCCTTGCTCCTTCCCACTTGTGTCTGAAGCTGGGAGAGCCCCAGTAAGCCCATGACTCTACAGCCCCCACATCTGGCAGTTACCACTCTGCTCTCCTCTTCCTCCCAGGCTGCATTGCTGTGACCAGCGCAGAGGATGGTGGGGCAGAGACTACGCAGTACCTTATTCTGCAGGGGCCTGATGATGGTAAGGGTACGCTCTGGGGTGTCCTGCGGTGGCTACCTCTGCCCCTGAGCCTTTTCAGCAAGGGTGAGGCCTGGAGCGGGTATCCCAGGTGCATCGGCCACAGCCCCTATACCAGAGTTCCTGGGGATGTGCTGACTGTTGGGGGCTTGTTACTGAGCTCATATTCAGCCCTGTGCCCCAGGGGTGGGTCCAGCCTTGGATGCAAGTGAGGGTCTGCTCCTTGGCTGAGCTGATTTTGGTGTTTCAGGTGCCCCCATGGTGTCCCAGATGGCCACTTCTGCTCTGGCCAATAGCTTGGCGATAGAAGCTGTTGCTGATGGACCTACCTCCACATGCCTTGACCAGCCCGGTCCTTCAGACCCTTCCGAACAGTTGGAAGTGCTGGAGCTGCCCACGCAGCCAGATCAGGCCCGAGAGGCGGATGGTGGGGAGGAGCTGGACCAGCCGGACATGGAGACGCTGGAAGAGATGATGGAGGTGGTGGTGGTGCAGCAGTTCAAGTGCAAGATGTGTCAGTACAAGAGCGTCTCCAAGAAAACGCTAATTAACCACATGAAAGAGCGGCACTTCCAGCCAGGTGTGTGCTAAGGGTTGAGGAAAATTTATCTTACTGCAGCCGGGCTGTGCTCTCTTTGGGGAAGAAACAAGGTGGGGAGTATGAATGTAAGGACCTGTTCAACTATACAGTCTGGTAAAGAGTTTTCACTGTTCTCTGTGGCAGTGGGTTCAGCTCTGACTTTGAAGAGGGGACGTTCACGAAAGGGGGGGGCTGCTCCAAAGACTGTAGAGGAGGAGGTCCCAGAAGAAGAAGAGGAGGATGATATCATGGATGCTGGTGCTATTGATGACCCTGAAGGTAGGAGTCGTCTTCCCCACATCTTACATAGCTTAGTCTTTTCCCAGTCTCTGTCTGACAATTTGGGCCACTTACCTCCAGAGGATAGTGACTATAACCCAGCTGAGGATGAGCCCCGTGGGCGACAGCCCAAGTACAGCCGCACTGTCCCCACATCCAGCGAGGAGAGGCCACGTCGACGCCCGGGGAGACCCCGCAAGTTTCCACGTCTGGAGGACATGCCCCAGGATGTGCCTGAAGGTGAGGGAAGTGGGAGGCAGCAGCCCCATGCTGGGCTGGAGCAGGGACCTGTAGATGAGCTCCCGGGAGCCTGCCAGAAGGGTGTGTGACAGAGCTGTGTTGCGTTTTGTCGAGTAGGAGGGGAGGTGGAGCCCTTGGTGACATCCCAAAGCACACCGAGCCGTGAGCTGCAGAACTCAGAAGCAGCCAGTTCCTCTGGCTTGGAGAACGGGACCAGCGAGAGCCTGGCAGAGCCCAGCATCAGCCAGTCTGATTCCGAGAACAAGGACCCTTCCTCCAACACCGGCCCTGAGGATGCAGACGTCATCCCCAGGAGGCGAGGGCGGCCCTCCCGCCGCTTCCTGGGCAAGAAATACCGCAAGTACATGGGGCGCAGGTGAGGGGTGTGTGTTGAGCTGGCGCTGGGCCCTCTGGCCTGTGCCCAGGGCCGGTCCAGCCCGTTTGCCACCACAGCTCTGAGCCCAAATCCTGTTTCCGCAGGTACTACTACAAGTCACCCAAGCCCCTGATGAGGCCCTACCTGTGTCGGATCTGTGGTTCACGTTTCCTCACGCACGATGATCTGCGTTTCCACGTCAACTCGCATGAGGCCAATGACCCGCAGCTCTTCAAGTGTCTTCAGTGCAGCTACCGCTCCCGGCGCTGGTCCTCCCTCAAGGTGAGCGCCATCTGTCTTGCTCTTGTACCTGTGAGGGCGGCTGATAGCCCCAGGTCTCATGGCCCCCACTCTTCTTCTCGCAGGAACACATGTTCAACCACGTGGGCAGCAAACCCTACAAGTGCGAGGAGTGCAATTACACCAGCGTGTACAAGAAGGATGTCATCCGGCACTCCACAGTGCACAGCCGGGATAGGTAAGGGAGGTGCAGCCTGGCTGAATGACACTAACACTGTTCCTCCTGCTTTGGGAGGGCAGCCACGGCTGCCCCTTCCCCTGACCTCTAGCCCTTTCCAAAACAGGCAGTTTTGGTGTCTGGGTACAAGGGAGCTCAGACTTGGGATGTGGCTGACATGAGGGGGTTTTCTTCTTTCTTTTTCAGGAAGAAGAGAGCTGATCCGGTGAGTTTGGGTACCCTGTTGTCTTGTCTCTCAGCACTGTTATATGGGAAGAGGCATGTCTGGTTCTTCCACAAATTCTTGGTGCCTTGTTGAAGGCAGTGTTTCTGGATCACCTGAGGAAAGGCAGCCCAGGTCCTGCAGTGGGGAGAGGGTAAGGAAACTGGTGAGCCCCTCCCAGGTGCGCTTATCTTCGTGCTCTCCCTCCAGCCCCCAAAGCTGGACTCCTTCCCGTGCCCCGTATGCAACCGTATCTACCCCATGCAGAAGAGGCTTACCCAGCACATGAAGACGCACAGCACGGAGAAACCCCACATGTGTGACAAGGTGAGGGGTGGGACGCAGCCTGGGGAAGGGCTGGCAATGAGTGAGGCTGGATGGGAGGTGAATGCTGCTTTGCTTTGTTTCACCGCAGTGCGGGAAGTCCTTTAAGAAGCGCTACACCTTCAAGATGCACCTGCTGACGCACATCCAGGCGATTGCCAACTGCAGGTAGGAGCCTGGCAACAGCCTGTGGCATGCCCTGGTAGAGCCTGTGTCCTGGCTTCCCCTCAGAGGGGAGGACAGAAGGTCCCTGCTGCCTGTGTGACAGGCAGCTTTGTGCTGGCAGGTTCAAGTGTGAGTTCTGCGACTACGTCTGCGAGGACAAAAAGGTCCTGCTGAATCACCAGCTGTCGCACATGAACGACAAGCCCTACAAGTGCAGCTTCTGCAAGTACTCCACCTTCCGGGAGGACTTCCTGGTGTCGCACATGGCTGTCAAGCACACGGGTGAGAGGAGCTGCCTGCCTGTCCCGTGCGCCAACGTCCTACACCCCCTGCTTCTCCAGGAGGCAGTCAGAGCCTGTCTGCTCTCTCCGCCGTCCCTTGGGGAACTCCTGCTTAACTCCCACCTCCTGTGTCCCATAGGAGGGAAGCCATTTGCTTGCGAGTTCTGTCACTTCACCACCAAGCACAAGAAGAACCTGCGCCTCCACGTGCACTGCCGCCATCCTGACTCCTTCGAGGAGTGGGCACAGAGGCACCCCGAGGAGCTGCCCTGCCGCCGCCGCCCCTTCTTCACCCTGCAGCAGATCGAGGAGCTGAAGCAGCAGCACAGCCAGGTGCAGGCCCCGGCTGAGCCAGAGGCAAGTCCACCGGTGAGTGCCATTGCCTGCGCCCCAGCTCCTCCTGGTGCTCACTGGCTCCGGCCGCGCTGTCAGCTCTCTTTCTTACACAGGCACCTCTTGGCCCTGTCACCTACCATGCGGTCCAGGCTGTCCCGGGAGCAGAGCCCCCCATCCTCTCACAGGATTCCCTGGGAGGGGCCACCATCATTTACGAACAAGGTGAGTCAGGTCCCAGCAAAGAGAGTGGGGATGGGGAGGAGGTGAGCCAGCACATGCCTGACTGTTGTGGTTTAACCCCAGCCAGTAACTAAGCACCATGCAGCCACTCACTCACTCCATGCCCTCCTCCCCCAGTGGAGAGAATCGGAAAAAAAACGTAAAACTTGTAGGTTGAGATAAGAACAGTTTAATAGAACAGAAAAGAATAAAATAATAATGATCATAATAACAAAAATAAAATAATAATAATAGGATTGGAATATACAAGTGATGCAGGATGCAATTGCCCACCACCCGCCGACCGACACCCAGTTAGTTCCCAAGTAGTGATTCCCCCCACCCCCAGTTTATATACTGGGCATGATGTCACATGGTATGGAATACCCCGTTGGCCAGTTTGGGTCAGCTGTCCTGGCTGTGTCCCCTCCCAACTTCTTGTGCCCCTCCAGCCTTCTTGCTGGCTGGGCATGAGAAGCTGAAAAATACTTGACTTTAGACTAAACGTTACTTAGCAACAACTGAAAACATCAGTGTGTTATCAATACTGTTCTCATTCCAAACTCAAAATATGGCACTATACTAGCTACTAGGAAGACAAGTAGCTCTCCCAGCTGAAACCAGGACACTGACCCTCCCCTTCTGACCCTGACAGATGTGGCTGGATCAGCAGAACTGGCCACGCAGACCGCCCTGGATCTCCTGCTGAACATGAGCACTCAGCGAGAGCTGGCCACGGGCTCGCTGCAGGTGAGGAGGGCTGAGGGGGGCGGGGGGCGGGTACTGTGCCCGCCAGGAGGTGGCAAGGGGAGGCTTCCCAGCCCTCCAGAGTCTTTCCACAGTGCCTAGCCCTGTTCCACTTCAGGGGGTGTCTTGCCTTCCTCTGGCTGAGCTGCTGTCCCCTCCGCAGGTGGCAGTGGTGAAGCCAGGTGATTCAGGAGAGGCACAGGCCCCCTGTGAGCCACAGGCACAGGAGGAGGGGGCAGAGACTGAGGAGCAGCAGCAGCAGAAGTTGGTGACGCTGCACATGGCAGAGCCTGGGGAGACGTTGGTGCAGGAGGCTTATGAGGAGGCGAGATTGGGTGGCTCAGAACTACAGCAGATCACTATCCCCTTTGGCGGGACGACAGAGTACAGCATCATCACACCCATCAGTGAGGAGATTCAGGCTCCAGGCACACTGTACAGGTCAGCTGTATGGGAGGAGTGGGGAGATTTCTGACCTCAAGTGAGGAGGCTTTAGTGGTGAGGTGGACGAGGCAGATCCTCCCTGACCCTGTCCTCTCCAGTGGTGAAGAGGAGAGCCCTGCGGAGACCTCCCACGCAGTTGTGGTGAGTGAAGCTGTGATGACAGAGGAGGCTCTGAAGGAGCATAACAATCACTATATCATGTCGTCCGGCATTCCAGGGAGCCAGTTCCATCACATTGAGGTAAGTAGCTGAGCTTTCTCCCCGTCTCGGGCAGCAGTGTGAGCAGGTGTGACTGGGTGTTTCTCTCTCAGCCCCTCAGCGGGGACGCTGCCTTTCCCTCGCCTGTGGAGGGCCAGGAGGCACAGCCTGCCAGCGTCAAGTGGCCCCTGGTGCAGTGTGTCACCAGGCAGCTCCAGAAGGACTCGTCTTTATCCCCAGCCTCCGAGGGACAGGAAATCTCATCCCCAAAGGTCAAGTGGCCTGCGCTCCAAGGCATGGCCAAGAAGCTCTCATGCAAGGTTTCCACAGCCAAGAAGCTCTCGTGCAAGATTTCCACAGCCAAAAAGTTTTCATGCAAGATTTGCACAGCCATGTTCACAGGGAGAGCGGAAATGGAGAGTCACAAGAGAGCCCACATTGGGCCCAGCACCTTCAAGTGTCCTGACTGTCCATTCACTGCAGCCCTCTGGCCGGAGGTTCGGGTAGGTTCCCTGGCACAGAGCAGCCCTGGGAACAAGACGTTTGGAGAAACGGGGGCTTTCTGACCCTGCGCTTCTCCTTCTGCCCCCAGAGCCACATGGTGCAGCATGCCAGCCTTCGGCCACACAAGTGCACCCACTGCAGCTTTGCCTCCAAGAACAAGAAGGACCTGCGCAGGCACATGCTGACGCACACCAATGAGAAACCCTTTGCCTGCCAGATCTGTGGGCAGAGGTGAGTGAAGCTTGCTAGGTTGTGGCTGCTTCGAGAGATCCTGTAGAGCTCTTCAAGGCTCAAGAGGAGATAGGATATTGGCAAAGAGCTGGCTGTGCTGGCCCTACCCCAGGAGCAGTCCCCTGTTAGAGGGGACTCTGCCCTTGAGAACGGTTCCTGCTGCAGGTGGACCCAGCTTTGTCTCCAAGAAACTTCTGCATGGGGAGGCTCAGTACTTGGGCCTGACGGAGGTGTTTTGGGAGCAGGGATGGGCCATGTTTTAGGATGTGCTTGTGGTGCTCATGGCCTCAGTGTCTGCAGAGAGCACAGAGGCCCTGCGCTGTCCACGGTGAACTCCACCTCACTCTGTTCCTTCTGTAGGTTCAACCGTAATGGGCACCTCAAGTTCCACATGCAGCGTTTGCACAGCTCGGAGGGGAAAAGGCCAGGGGGGCCCGCAGCTGCTGCCCAGCAGACCATCATCCTGAACAGCGACGAGGACACACTGGCCACCCTGCAGAGTAAGATGTGTCCGTGTGACTAGGGGTGGTCTGTGGGTTTCCTGTGGCCAGAGCCCTGTGTGGGGATTCACCCAGCTTGGGGGCTGAGCAGGGCTGAGATGGGTCAGGGCCAGGAGATTCCTGCTGAAGATTAGGATTGCCAACGGTGGCAGGACTTGGTGGGTGCAAAGATAAGGGGACTGGGTGAAGGGAGCTCTCCCGATGAGGTGCTGACTGTTGTGGTTCTGTGCAGAACTAGGGGTCCAGTGTTTGCTCCAAGGAGGTCCCAATAGATCAGTACGTTGCAGGAGCAGTGGTGCTGTGAGCAGCTCATAGCTGAAATGGGAAGCAGAATTCACAGTCTGATGTGGAGGTTGTGTTTTGCCCACCGTGACCTCTGGTTTCCTTCACGTTGGGAGAGTTTGGTTTAGCTTCTGACTTTCTGTGAGCAGAGCTAAGAGACTGTCCTGTGCTTCTTGTTGGGGTGGGCACCTGGCAGGGGCTGGCCGCAGCCCCAGCAGTATCCGCATTGGCTTTCTCTGCATTCCAGCGGCTCTGCAGTCCGGCCAGGCAGTGCTGGCTCCCGAGCGGCTGCAGCAGGCTCTGGGGCAGGAGCACATCATCGTCGCACAGGAGCAGAGCGTCGCGAGCCAGGTGAGTTGGGCCCGTCGGTCTCATCCTCCCGCCCTGTGTGGCCGCTCCCCACGAGTTGCGTGGGTTCCCTCCTCTCGGAGGGCTTGTGGTCAGGCCCACCCCCACTGACAGCACTGGGCGCTTGCTGACCTGCAGGAGGAGGCTGCTTACATCCAGGAGATCACAACTGCCGACGGACAGACAGTACAGCACTTAGTGACCTCTGACAACCAGGTGAGGGAGAAGCATCTCCCAAGAACCAAAAGATTCTGTGCAGCTGGAGCAGGGAGAGCTGGGGGCAGTGGGGAGAGGCGGGGTGGAAACAGGCACAGAAGCCAGACAAGAACCAGCCCTGTTGTGGTGTAGGGGATGGGCAGCGGTGATGTTTTTGGGTCTGAATCCCTGTGTTTGCAGGTTCAGTACATCATTGCCCAGGATGGTGTACAGCACTTACTTCCCCATGAGTATGTTGTTGTCCCAGAAGGACATCACATCCAGGTAAGCTTCAGGCTGTCTGCTCCCTTTGTGTGGTGGATGGGGCTCATGAGGGTGCCGTGTGTGGGGCTGGGCCTCCTGCGCCCTGTGGCTTGCTCTGTTCAAGTCACAGCTTTGTTCAGGGGCAGGGACGCCCACTAGCCCTGACACAGCCTCACTGCAGCTCTTGTCCCCAGGTACAGGATGGTCAGATCACCCACATCCAGTATGAGCAGGGCAGCCAGTTCCTCCAGGAGCCGCAGGTAAGGGGCCAGACACAGTGGCTGGAGCTGATGGGACTGCCATGAGACGGGCTCTGAGCAAATGGGTGGAGATGGAGGGAGGGAGGGATGTGAAATAGAAGGTACATGCAGATTGGTGATTTGCTGCAGCAACTGTGGCCAGAGCAGCACTCCAGGAGGGACCCTGCCCCTCCCAGACTCTCCTGTTCTCTCCTCCCTGCAGATCCAGTACATGCCTGTCTCACCTGAGCAGCAGCTTGTCACCCAGGCACAGCTGGAGGCAGCTGCACACTCGGCAGTCTCAGGTAGGACCAGGGCACCGGGGCTGAACTCTGGCATAGCTCTGGCAGTCCTGTCTCCCTCTGGGTCTCAGGGTGCCAGTCCTGCTGGGCAGTTTGGGATGCCTGTTAGCAGCCACTGAGATACCGTGGTCTCAGCCCAGCTCTGCCTGTAGAGGCTGCTCGTTTGCTGTAGCCAGCAGGGCAGCCGCGCAGCAGTCCTTGGCAGAAGGTCTGGGGTTGGCGAGGCTAGGTTGCCACCTTGCTGCCTGCCTCCCTGTAATTCTGGGAAGCGGCCAGCCTTGGTGTCTGAGGGGAGATCTTCGCTGGTCCCAGCACATCTATTCTGGAATAGTATCAGCTCCCTTCCCCCGGAGATGAGTTGCTGTGCTGAGAGGTGCAGCAGCTTCCACAGGGTGGAAACACCCTGACGTGTGTTTGCAGAGTTAACGGGAGCTAAGCTCCCTGCTGAAGCCCCCCACGAGGCGTGGTGGCCCTTGTGGTCTTGTACTCCTGCCCATACTCCTGCCCGTTCCCCACCGAGGGGGGCCCTGGGCAGCTGCCTGCTCTCTCCCACCCTTGGACACAAGGAGACACTGACCCCCCTCTCCTCTGCAGCAGTGGCTGATGCTGCGATGGCCCAGGCGCAGGGCATGTTCACCGCCGAGGCGACGGCCGAGCAGATCCAGCAGCTGCAGGAGGGGATCCACTACGATGTCATCACGCTGACGGACTAGCACCGGGGCCGGGCCTGGCTGGCGCTGGGACACCCGTGCTGAGCAGGACAGCTGTACCAGGCAGGAGCCTCCTCAGCCAGCAGTTGCCTTATTGCTTTGGGGCTACGAGGGACGTGTCTGAGCGTATCACGGCCGGGGCATGCTGCCGCTTGGCCGCGTGCCACGAGGGTCCTGCGCATCCTCTCTGGCACGGGCAGCTGTCTCCAGCAGAGACTGCGCCGCAGCCGAGGCGCTGAGGCAGGCTGCGCAGTGGCAGCGCTCTCGTGTGGACGGTCTCTTTGCCTGTTGCACTTGATGGTCTGAAATCCCTTTTCCCGAATCGTGTCTCTGTGGGCCAAACTCGGATCAACGTCTGCCTAGCACGCGAGGATCCTGGGAGAGAGCGCAGCCGCACAGTACGGTACGAGAGGTGTGCGTGCAGCCGCAGCCACGTGCTCCCCGCTCCGCAGCTGTGGGGTGTGCGGCCCTGGCGTGAGGGCAGCCGTCCCTCCCTTGGCTTCTCCGGCCTGCGGGCAGGCAGCAGTAGGGCTTTGGACTGGAGGAACCCAGGGTAGGAAGAAGCATGGGTGGAAGATGTTTTATTTTTCTTCTGAAGAGGGATGGACTCTGGAGTTGGTTTGTAGGTGGTTGCAGGAGGGGATCGATTCTGACATTCTCAAGCTTTGACTATGCTTATGAATAAAAAGGGATTGAAACCTGCGTGTGCGTCTGCCTGCAGCGTCTGTGGCCCTACCCCCAGCCAGCTGGGCCGGGCAGGCCCAGCCTTCCCGCTGCCTCCTCTGGGACTGGGCCGCGGGCATCCCAGAGCCTGGCACTGGGGCCGGGCAGGTTGCTGCCGGCAGATGCGGCTGCCCTCTGCTATCAGCTTCCTCCTGCCTGAGTGACCTTGACTCCTGGGAAGTGAGCCGGGCAGCTGGTACAATGGTGGGCTTGGGGCTGGAGTCATGAAATTAATCGAGTGGTAAACAGCCTAAATCCCGTGTAACTCTGTCCCAAACTACACACGCTGCCCCTCCCTGAGCGGATTGTCTGGAAGTATTTACATGTGATTATAACAGCTAATCTCAGAGTTTTAGTTCTATGCTTTTGCATTAAACTGATTATCCGCGGAGGGGAAAAAGACCTAGAACCACCCAACTCCAGCAAGAGCTTCTGTGAGGCCAGAGCCCCGTAGCTGCGGGACTGGTGCAGTGTGATCGCTGGGCTCTCAGCCGCACTCCCCATCCGGCTCATGCAGGGGACGGGGACGGCGCTGGACCTTGTGCTGTGAACACAGAGCCTGCTCTGCCCAAAATTACAGCAGCCGCCTCCAGGCCCCGGCTGATGAGGGTGCCCACCGGCTCCAGGGAGCCCACTGCTTGTCCCCTGCCTCAGGGTTGCAGGTAGCAGCCTGCCTGGGCACCGGGGCTGCTGTGGACTGGACCCCTTGACCTGCCTAGCTGGGGGAGCGGGGAGCGGGTGGCCCCGCACTTCCCCTGGGCAAGCAGCATCGGCTGCAGTTGGTTGTGGCTCTGTCCTGGCTGTGGCTGTATCCCGCTGCCTTCACGTCTGCCTGCCGCCTTGTCCGTGCCCAGTCGTGCCGGCATGCGGCTGTGCTTGTCTGGCCGTGGCTCGGTCAGCATCCAGCTGTGCCCATCCGCCACTTCGATGGCTGGCCGTGGCCCTCCCTCTCCAGCTGTGCCGCGCAGGGTTAAGGCACGCCGCGGCAATCCGCAGGCGCTTTCCTAGATTACTGCCCCATTATCTAATAAAGCGGATCTGCGGTGCTGCCGCGGCACTGATTAGGGCTCAGGAGTCCTGTGGGGACAAGGTTACGGGGCTGCTGCAGGGTCATGGCCAGGGCTGGTGCCGTCCAGCCCTGCCATCCCCTCCTGGCCGGCGGCTTCCACGCCTGGGGCTGCCAAGAGCACGGGACCAACCCGAGGTGGGGATGGGTTTGGGATGGATGGGACCAGAGCTCCTGGCTGCTGCACATGGGGAGCTCCAGGTGCTGCTGGGGCTCTGGCCATGGGGCACAGCGGGGCTGCGGGAGCTCGGGGCCCCTCAGCACTGGCACCTTGGCCTTGGGACCTTCTGCTATCACCGGGGACCTGCAGGGAGCCTGGAGACGCGGCAGGGCTCATTAGCACCAGTGACCTTCCCCTTCCCGTCCCCGGCCAGCGCTAAGCGGGTTTGTTACATATTTAATATCTTGAGAGCGTTATTAGTCGGTATTTAATGATGGATACAACCTGTGGGATAATCCCAGTCTGAGCGGGAGGCAGAGCGGCAGGAGCCGGGCGGCTCAGGGGGTCGTGGGCTCTCGGGTCCCCTTGTGCAGCTGCCCACCGCTGCCCTGCCTGCCCCGCTCTGTCAGCAGGCAGGAACGCCCCGGTGCCTGCAGGGCTGAATGCCCACCCAGGCAAAGGGTCCCTGGGGCTTCGGGGATCCTTCCTCTTCATCCCTCTGGAGCGGGGAATCCAGCTGCAGACATGGTGGCACTGGGGCTTGGGCGAGGACCTGGCCAAGCCGGAGGAGGAGCAGACTCCGGGGCAGCACCTCGCACGGCTCAAGCCCTACTGGGCCGTGCAAAGGTTTTCCTGCTGGCCTCTGCCCTATGACCCGGCCTGCTGTGGCATGGGGGGCTCTGCCGACCCCTGCCCTGGGGCCAGGTCAGGGCTGGGGCCAAGGACGGGGACCGACGGCTCTTGGCACTGCAATAAAGCCCCGGCTGTGCTGTGTCCCATGCGTGTCCCCATGTGCGCTGCGTCCCCGTGGCCATGGGGCTCACGTGGGCCCCCGTGCACCAGCCCCCGGTGCCACTGCACCCCATCCCTGTGGGCTGTGCTGGGGCCACGTAGGGTTGGGGGGCTGGCGTGCGGTCCTGGCCACATCCTGGCTGGTGGTGGGCAGGCGGGGAGGATGGTCCCTGCCAGTCCCTGCCCGACACTAGCTGGGGAGGGGGAGGTATCAGCTGCCCCAGATCCCTGCTGCCACTCTCGTGGGTGCTAATACCCCCTAATCAGCTGTCAGTCACCGCGGACCCCGGCAGCTATAAAACACCCGGGAGCAGCTCCCCGGCTCCTCTCCCTGCAGCATGGCAGCTCCTCAGGGCGAGGGGAGTCCAGGCCGAGAGCTGGGGGGCTGCGGGGTGGCGTGGGGGGCCCTGCGGGGACCCCCCCAAGCCCTACTGCCCTGCCCCTGCCCATGCCCCTGCCCCGTGCTGGCCAGCTACAGCCTGCTGCCGCCCCCCCTAAGCTTCCTGGCGCCCTCGGTAAGTGCCGCACGGCAGCTCTTGGGGGCTGGGACGTGGGACCCCCCCCTCCTGGGATCGGGCTGGGGCTGTGTGGGGTGGTTCTGGTCGGGGCTGGGGAGCTGCTGTCCTGGGCCCCCTGCACTCCCCAACATCCCCCCTGGACCCTCCTGCACCTCGGCCGTTTGGAGTGCGCAGTGCCGGGCACGGGAGAGGGCAAGGATGGGCAGGACCCAGCTCTGCCCCCTCCCATGCCATGCACGAAGGGCTGAAACCCCATATCCCCCAGCCCCTCTCCTCTGGCTGCAGGTGGCCCCCACCCCATCCTGCCCTGACACCCCTCTGCCCCCTCCAGGTCTCGCCAGCCTACGAGGTGCCGCTGGGGCTGCCCGCGGAGCCGGGGCGGGTGAAGGCAGCGGCGCGGGAGAGCACCGGAGCACTGAAGGCCTGGCTGGCACGGCACCCCAGGAACCCCTACCCCAGCAAGGGGGAGAAGGTGATGCTGGCCGTGGTCAGCCGGATGAGCCTCACCCAAGTCTCCACGTGGTTTGCCAATGCCCGCCGGCGCCTCAAGAAGGAGAATAAGGCTGGCTGGGCGCTGCGCGGTGCCTCGGACGGCGAGGACAGCGAGGGCGAGGGCACCCCGCCAAGTGCCCCCCCTGGCCCCAGCCCCATGCGGGACGGGTGCGGGGGCAGCCCCGAGCGGGGTTCAGGCCCTGGGCAGGGCAAGCAGCCCCAAAAACCCAAGATCTGGAGCGTGGCAGCGATGCTGGCATCTGCCCCTGGTGAGAGTGGGTGCCCCCCAGGGGTGCCGGCGGTGCTGGAGCAGGGGTAGGGCTGGGGCTGTCATGCTCTGACCCCAGGGGTCAGGTGGGGGCTGTGGCTGTGGGGAGGGGACAGCCCCATGGCTGGGCAGGGCAGGACAGACGGCCACAGGATCCGGCAGCTGCCCGGATGAGGAGAGCAGGAGGTGTGGGCAGGGAGGGACATGGAGCACTAATAAATGTGACTGTCTTGGGCCTCCTGGTGTTGCCTGTCTGCGGGGGGGATGCCAGGAGGGATGCCAGCGGGGATGCAGCGGTGCCAGCGGGGATGCTGGCAGGGATGCGGGCATCTGCACTGCCAGTGTTGCTGCGGGCAGCTCCACCACCCCCAGGGAGCAGGGCAGAGCCTGCCCCAAGCCCCTCGGGCTGCCCCTTGCCCAGCCCCATCTGCCCGACGACAACATGCCCGTGCAGTCCGAAGCGGGACCCTCCTGCACACCCAGCCAGGCTGCGGGGCGTTCATCGGCCTCACCACCGGCTGTGGTCCCCAAGGGGTATCCCCCTGTTCGGCAGAGGAAAAGCTGCAGCATTTCCAGGTGGTTCGGTTCCTTCTTGACACCTCCTCCCCTTTCCCCTCCCTGGACATCCACGGTCCTGTGTGGGGTGGGCTCACATGTGGGGTGCAGGGCTGGGATGGCCGTCACAGCGCTGTGCCATGGGGTGGCACGGGGAGGGACACAGACACGCGTTGACGGGGACCCGCAGGAGGACATCACACACGAGGGCCGTGGGAAGGAGCGGCAGCGCCCATCCGCTCGCTGAACAGGACATCGGCTGCCGGGTCTGGGCTCAGACCTGCCGGGCTCCCCCCGTCCCCCGGGGTCGGGCTCCTGCAAGTGGCTCTGCACAGCCCCAGGGTGACAAGCGGGGCCAGGGGAGCTGGCTGGGGAGGGGAGAGCGGACCAGGAGTCCCGGGAATGCAGGGACACGGGGCAGAGCTGTATGCCGGCTTTTAATGTTCCGAAGAACTAGGAAACAGAAATCAAAAATAGACTTTGCTCTTCTTGATAAAAGTAATAAAACGGTTAGCGGTGTTAAATTAATCCTTACAAAACAAAACCCAAGGAGGTTAAATAAAGCCCAGAAGCTCTGCATAAGAACCACAATGACTACAAAACAGCTGCAAAGACATCTTTACACACCAAAGAAACTCCTCTTCTCCACTCCTCCCCTATACACAGTGTCAGCAAACACGGGACTCACACATGTGGGAAAGAAACACGGATGCGATGGGAGCAGCCCTGCAAGGAGCACGGGCGCCACGGACAGAACTATTTACGCTACGGACACGGAGCTGTGCTGGTGCCAGTCCAGCTGCAGGAGCCCCCGGGCTCTGCCCGTCCTTCTCCTGCCAGCGCCGGGCTGCGGCCAGCTGCCGGGGCCCCTCCAGCCACGGCGCTTAGGCGCCGAGCACTCGTGCTTCCTTAGTTGGGATTAGTCTCCCAGTTGCTGTTTTGCTCTCTGCCCGGCTCCTGCTCTTTCTCTGCTCTGGAGGAGGAGGACGAGGAGCTAAGGGTCCGGCCTGAATGCTTGTAGGCTGCAACGAGCTCCTGCAGCCGCTCCGGCGTGGGCTCCCACTTGGCAAAGCCCGCACCGTTCTGCAAGGGAAGGCAACATGCGCTGAGCATCTCCCCGTGGTCCAGGCAGACCTCCACGCCGTGGGTCAGCTGTGGGTTGGGGAACACCCATACCCAAGGGACAACGCTCCAAGGTGCCCAAAGCCTTCCTGGCGGGCACAGGGCTCAGCCATGCAGGGTCAGGAGTGGGG
Source organism: Buteo buteo (assembly GCF_964188355.1). Classification (NCBI taxonomy): domain Eukaryota; kingdom Metazoa; phylum Chordata; class Aves; order Accipitriformes; family Accipitridae; genus Buteo; species Buteo buteo. The sequence goes on along the minus strand of NC_134172.1, from coordinate 79,827,181 downwards.
GAACCCGAAGACCTCCCGGCACAGACACTGGCAGAGGCTGTAGATGATGCAGAGGAGGAGGGTGGAGGGCACGAGGCTGACCAGGACGATGCCCAGGCTGTGGTGCTCAATGAGCAGGAGGTAGATGCCGAAGGGCAGGGAGCTGAAGTAGAGGAGGCAGAGGACGCCCAGGATGAAGCGGGGGACGGCTCGCCACCCCCAAGAGCGGCACTTCTGCCCGGGGCCGTGGCAGGCCAGCGCGCCCAGGCTGGTGGGACGGTACAGCCGCACCACCTCCAGCCCGCCCAGGCCCTCCGGCGGGGCCACGTCCTCCGGCACCTCCAGGATGGTGACGACCAGGCAGTCGGGGCCGGGCGCGGGCTCCAGCACGCTGGGGCAGAGGAGGACCTCGGGGGACCGGGGGGGACCCCGCTTCTTGGCCCGCTCACGGCCCGTCAGCAGCGCCAGCGCCTCGCCGTCGTCCTGCAGCTGCTGCACGTCCCCACCGGGCACCGGGCTGTGCCGGCGGCAGAAGGGGCAGCGGAGCTGGCGGGGGGACGCATCCCCCAGCGCCACCATCTTGCGCAGGCACTTGGCACAGAGGCGGTGGCCGCAGCGGAGCAGCTTGGGTCTGCGGGCGCGGGCGTCGTAGCGGCTGTAGCAGATCTTGCACTCCAGCTCGGGGGCCGCCGGTGCCATCGGCCGGGGCCCCCGCTCTCCGTCCTGCTGGGCCATGCTCCCGGAGGGCTGGCTGGGGGCTCTCCGGGCTGGGGGGGGGACACCGGGAAGCCGCCGTGAGCGAGGGCTCGGGGGGCAGGTTCCCGGGCCTTGCTGCACCCCACGGGCCGGGGCCGGCTCAGCCCCGCTGGGGCTCCGTGGCAGAGCGGGGCGCCGGCAGCAGCCCCCTCCCCGGGCGGGCCCGGTCGTACCCACGGGCTGGTGCCCGCCAGCGCTGGGGCTCGCCCCCATCCCGGCGTCCGTGTCTGGCCGGGAGGGAGACGGCTTTCCCAACGGGACCGGCTGCAGGCTGGGGGCCCCACGTCCCGGGCGCAGCTTGTCCCTCCCCCGTGCGTGGAGGTTCCCCGGGGCCTCGGGGCAGGGCTGGCTCCGGACACCGGGGCTCTGCCGGCTTCAGGGACCCCCTGCCCTGCAATCCCCCCCCCCCCCCTCCCCGCCCCCGGGCAGCGGGACCAGCAGGCTCCCAGCCCGCCCCCCCCCCGCCCCCCCCGCCCCGGTACCTGCGGTCCACGCCGGGGCTCCTGGGTGGGACGCGGCCGTGGGTCGGTCCCCGTCCCCGCGGCCCCGTCCGCGGAGGCAGGCAGGGTGCCGGCGGTGCCGTGCGCCCCATGGAGAGGCGTGGGGCGCGCTGCCCGCCACGCTGCGGAGGCAGCAGCCTTGGCGCAGGGGCTGCCGGCATCCTCCGCGGCGTTGGCCTGGCAACGCGGAGCGGGAGGCGGATGCTCGGCCGGGGCCGGGGCCGGGGCCCCGCTAGGACAGGGTCAGGCCCGGAGCCCCGCTAGGACAGGGTCAGGCCCGTCCTGGGGGAGAGCTGGGGCAGCGGGGTCCCCCGGCCCCCCCCCCGCCGGGCTGCAGCGGGTGGGTGCCGGGGGTCGGCGCGGCTCCCTGCCCCTTCGCGCACGGGCAGCCCTGGGGATGCTCCTTCCCTGGCTGGGGGCTGCAGGCAGGGGGAGAGGGTGGCTGCAGAGCGGGGTCCTGAGGGCCCCCCCCCAAAGCACGGGGAGACCCTCTGCCTTTCCCTGGCCTGGGAACGGGCAGCTCCTGCTCGGCCCCAGGGAAGAGAAGCTGCTGCAGGCATGAGGTGCCCAGAGCCCAGCACATCACCCGCAGCACGGGGGATCCCGGGGCGCGGAGAAACGCTCGGCACCGCCAGCACACGCCCGGCCGCCTCGCCGCACTCCTGCACCCTGGGGAGCCGGGGCTGGGGGCACATGGGGGCCGCAGCACTTGCCAGAGCCTGGCTGGGCACGGCCGAGCCTTTGTAGCATCCCTCTCCGCAGGCTGCGCCTCCTCAGCCCGCGCCAAATCCCCCGCCCCCGGCTGCAGCCCTTGCAGGGGTGTTTCCAGCAGCCCTGAGGGGCAGCAGCTGTCAGAGACCCCCGCAGCTGCCCAGGGCTGAAGGCAGGTTGGCAGCACTGCTGCCTTCCCAGTGCAGACAGGGAAAACCTCCCTCCTGCTGCGCTGCCAGGCAGGAAAGCAGCAGTGACCGTCCAGCAGCAGTGCTTGCAGGGGCGACAGTGGGGACCCCACGCAGCAACAGCCAACCCGGTGACACGCCTGAGCTCAGGTGCGGGGGGGGGTTTCCAGCCCCTCGTCAGTGATGGGGTCGCACCTTGCTGCCCTCGGCCCCCTTGGGGCGCAGGGCAGGGCGTCTATGCCAGTTAGCGAGAAAATGACAGTTTTTCGCCACGCGAGGCTCTACTCTGTTCACTGAGCTCTGTGAACTTGCCAGGTAATTATTGTCCACACCCCGATGAGCGCAGTGCTGGGCTGCAGCTCCAGCCTTCGCCAGAGCAGCCACTTGGGCTAGAGCTGCCCGCAGCAGCGTTAGCGAGGGGCCTTTTGGTTCAAATCATCAAGGTTTGGCAGAGTCTGGAAGAGCTTTTACTTCAGGGGACCAGGTAACATCCAGCTCCCAGTGTGACTGCTGACCTCATCCCCCCCAGTCCTGCTCGTACCCCCCACTGCTCCCAGCTGTGTCCCCCAGCTGCCCCCACCACTGCAGCCTCTCTCACAGCTCGACCCGTCCTCGGTCACCTGCCCTTGGCTTCCCCCTTGGCACAGGCTCGGCTGGGCAGCAGCAGTCCTGGGCGCTGCAGGCCGGCCACCACCGAGTGTCTCGGTGGGAAGTGTCACGTCCTGTCTTGGCACCAGGCTGATGGGGGTGCCCTGTGCCAGCAGGTCTCACTGCCTCGAGGAGCGGGCAGCTCAGTCCGGTGAGCAGAACCTGCTCCTTGCCCCAGCCACGCACCCCTGGCCCCTCCACCAGCTGTTGCTTTGTCCCTGCTCTCCTCCAGAGCCAGAGCCCATGGACAGCTGCTGCCGGGGCTCGGCTCCTGGCTAGGGTCCCAGCACGCTCCTGCTCAGGCGCCGTCCCCTTCACTTGTTCAAGAGAAGTGCCGGAGATGACAGCAGCCACGAAACCCACAGCAGTCAACCTGACACTCCCCTTCTACCATCTCTTGCTTTGTCCAGATAAACGAGGTGTTCTAGAGAGGAAGCCACGCCACGAGGCCACTGATGTCGCTTACACCTCCACTGTGAGACCATGGCAACTACATACTTAACAAGGTAATTGGCCATCACCTGAGGGAGCAAGACAAAGGACTTGGTGAGGACAGACTGACCAAGGAGTAGGTTTGCTGACGTTTCCCAGCATCGGTGTGTCTCTGGTCACCTGCACTTCAGGAGCAGCCTGCCTTGGCTCAAAATAGCGAATAAAAGGAAAAAAAGCCTTTACAAACTGCTGCTTTCACTGCTGGAGTTCCCAACTGTCCCAAGTGTCATTAAATGATGTCAATGATCTCCTCGTCTGTTGTTGAAAGCATCCCTGGAGAGCTGCGGATAATGGGAGCAGCCAGCACGTGGGGCTGGGCTGTTCCTGCTCACCGCAGAGCAGCACCGGCACTGCCGTGGTACCCCTGCTGCTGGCTGCAGAGCACCACGTGCATGACGCACCCAGGATTCAGGGCACTTCCTCATCTCCCAGCTTTTAACTAACAAACCTGAGGACCCATTTGATCTGTGCCAAGAAATGCAGCCCCACGGGGCTGCAGCATTACAGGCTTCCAGGCAATGCTAACCCACCCTTGAGCCATTTTCCTTTGGGCCAGGGAAACCCACCTGGGGAGCACTGGCTTCCATGATGCCTGCAGCCCATACAGAGGCAAAGGTGAAGCCAGGGAAATTCCTGAACCCCAGAAAAGCCAGGTCAGAGAACTACCACAGCTTTTAACACCCAGAGCTGCCTTCACCTCCTTAGACCAGGAGAGACTGGTGTTAGTAAAAGATTCTTTAATCCAACAGCCAGGGACAGGGTGAGATCAATGGCTGGAAGCTGAAGCAAGACCAGTCCAGCCAGGGAAGGTCTGCACTTCGAGAGCATGGTGCATCGACCCCCAGGCTGCTCTCCCCAGGAAATCTCCCCCCTCAGAGCAGCCATCCCCCCACCCCAGGCCAGCGTTTGGGACTGACTGCAGGAAAGCCCAGCCAAGCTCTCTCACCACCGCATTGGTCACTGCTCCGCACCGATGAGGCTGTGCCTGCAGCACGGCTCAGCCTGGGCCTCTCTGAATGGGGGGCAAAGGGCTACCAAAGTGCTGAGCACCCCGGAGCAGAAACCCGGCAAGGAGAAGCTGGCTTGTTCTGCCCTGAAGAGGCTGAGGGCGATTACAGCTGCCTGCACTTCTCAAAGGGTCGTTACAGGAAAGAGAAAGCCAAACTCTTCACCATAGCAGCAGACAATGACCTAAGAGGGTAGTGGTCAGGTTGCTTTAGGGGGTTCGCACTGGTCATTAGGCAAAAAAAGTCACCAGGAGGGCACTGCAGCACAGAACGGGTCAGACGCCAGAGAGTTCCGGAAAAAAAAAAAAGCAGCCAACACTTTTCTACCTTTCAGCCAGAGAGAGACGAGGACGGGGGGTGACCACAGGCCCCTGGCCAACAGAGAAGGAAAGGCACTGACACAGGGCAGAGCTGTATGCTGGTTTTTAATGTTCCTAAGAACTAGGAAACAGAAATCAAAAATAGACTTTGCTCTTCTTGATAAAAGTAATAAAATGGTTAGCGGTGTTAAATTAATCCTTACAAAACAAAACCCAAGGAGGTTAAATAAAGCCCAGAGGCTCCGCGTAAAAACCACAACGACTACAAAACAGCTGCAAAGACGTCTTTACACACCAAAGAAACTCCTCTTCTCCACTCCTCCCCTATACACAGCGTCGGCAAACACGGGACTCACACATGTGGGAAAGAAACACGGATGCGATGGGAGCAGCCCTGCAAGGAGCACGGGCGCCACGGACAGAACTATTTACACTATGGACACGGAGCTGTGCTGGTGCCAGTCCAGCTGCAGGAGCCCCCGGGCTCTGCCCGTCCTTCTCCTGCCAGCGCCAGGCGGCGGCCAGCTGCCGGGGCCCCTCCAGCCACGGCGCTTAGGCGCCGAGCACTCGTGCTTGTCATCCGTCCCTCCATCTGTCCCGCCATCCTTCTGCCCATGCCTGCGTCCCAGCTCTGGCTGCCCCTTCCCTCGGCGCTCTGGCGTCAAAGGGGCCGCCTGCTCCTCCTGCCGCGCCACGCCGGGTTCCCTTGCCCTCCGGCAAGGGCCGCAGCCGAACCTCCTCTCCCTGCCGGCAGCCGGGGGCTCCCCGGCGCTCCTGAGCGGGGGCGGCGTGCAGTTCGCAGAGGAAAGCAGGTGCCGTGGAGCTGCTGCGCAAGAGTCCCCCGGGCCGGTGCTGCGCAGCCAGCAGTCTCTCCACTGCCCCGGCAAGCCTCCTCGGGGCCGCCGGCACCTCCCCTGCCACCTCGCACCTCTGCGTCTTAGTTGGGATTAGTCTCCCGGCTGCTGCTTTGCTCTCGGCCCAGCTCCCGCTCTTTGTCTGCTGTGGAGGAGGAGGAGGAAGAGGATGATGACGAGGAGGAGGACGAGGAGCTAAGGGTCCGGCCTGAATGCTTGTAGGCTGCAACAAGCTCCTGCAGCCGCTCCGGCGTGGGCTCCCACTTGGCAAAACCCGCACTGTTCTGCAGGAAGAGGACGGCTGTGTTGTGCACGGCCTTGTAGTACATCTCCTCTCTGCAAGGGAAGACAACAGGCACTCAGCATCTCCCCTGGCCCACCTGCCCAGAAGTCACACAACTGCCACCAGACCCACTTCCCAGCACCCACCCCTCCTCTTCCTGCATGTCATATTTAGGACAAGTACTCATCTCTGTCCTTTTCTCTCATTATTCTGAGGAAAAGAGCAGGCAGAGTACAGTGTCAGGCATTGCTGAGTAAAGGCAGAGGCTCGCAAACTTTCAGAGAAGCAGCAGAGATGCTGCATAGCCACGTAGCTCTCTACCAGCATCTGCAGCAGGACACTGCTGTCCCTGCAGAAGGAGACTCATCACAGTATGGCATCAGTCATAACCAGGTACAGAGAACTTAAGTGTTTAAGCACTTGTTGCTTAAAGTCATTGTTGCCTGAACTTGCTGCTTAAACAGCAGACCAACAGCCACTTGCTCTGCTGAGGACTAAGGTCCTACCTGCCCCTTGCTTCTGCTTCCCCTCACGTGACACCGAATTGCTGCGGCATTCAGCAGCCCAGGAAACGCTGCTCAGCTGGCTCACCAGATCAGAGGGCTGGCAGAGCAGCACAGATGATCACCACAGCACCACATGTATGACCTGTTCAGACTGGACTTGTACCCACAGGATACACCACTCGCAAGCTTTTTGTTAGTGAAATAACCTGGTAGTCATTAAATGAACGTGAAATTCACAACACTCTGTATGCCTATCTTAAAAATCCAGGGTGATTATGCGCTGTGTTTCTCCTTGCCTGCTCCCTACTTCCCATTGATTTCAACTTGGGATAAGATATGTCTGCCATACAGCTTCAGAAACGCATTCCCAGAAGGACCCGAGAAAAAGGCCTACTTTTTGCAGACATGCTGAGACCCGCTGCGGTATTCGTGATCAAAGGCTGGCAGGATGAGCTGGTGTCGCTTGAACTTGCTCTGCTCCATGCGGGTCAGGGCTGGCGTAGGAGGGTCCCGCCACTCAGGGATGAAGACGATAAAGGAGAGAGGCTCACTGGAGTTCTCCAGCAGTTTCTAGTTCAACAAGAAAATGAACCACCTCAGTGCTGGCTGAGCAACGACACGTCTAATGAGTCCTACGGAAAGGAAACACTTCTGCTTCTACAGCGGTGCCGCAGCAATCACCATCGTTTGCCTTCTGCATTACAGCCCTGCTGCGAGGGCACAGGAGCAGTGGCGAGAAGAGGACTGACTGCACAGCTCCAGTCAGAACAACTCCACAGGTCAGTGAACATACCTCAAAGTGAGAGACCATGGCATCCATCAGCTCCTCACAGAATGGAGGATTTGCCTCAAAAGAGCCACTTATAGGGAAGAAATCCAGGCACGGGCTGCAGGAAAAAGGCAAAGAGCTCTATCAGAGAGGCTAGAATTCTTATTTTCACACCATAAAAAGCATCCCTTTCCTCAGAACAGGCAGTCACACTCTCAGAAAGCCTAAACCCCCAGCAGTACAGGGCCTGCCGCTTCTAACAGCAGGACTGGCCACTGGGGACACACTCCACCTGTAGTCACTGAAGGCGACTGCTGATTCAAGCTGACTCCTCGACGACCCAGGTCTCCCATTCTTCAGAACAAGGGCAAGCGCCGGCAGACCTATAAACTGCATTACTCCAGGGAGCAGAGCCCTCTAACTAGACTAACAACACACTCCTGACTGTTTCACAGCCAGTCTGTGTCCACTCATTGCCTTTAGGCAGGCCTGAAGTACACACCCTTCTGAGCAGACATCACACAACTGGCTACCGCCCTGAACGCACAGACACGTCAGCCTGTCTTGAGTCATCGCACGTGCACGCACCCACACAGAAACACGGCAAAGGCACCGGAACATAAGACTCACCCCCTGGATCCAAAATACCCGTCTGTATCCAAGAAGGCCGAACAGTACTGTTTAAAATAGCAATTCAGGGGCGAGGCAAAGCATTCAAAACTCACTCCAAAGAGCTTGTGGAGGGCTTCGAAGATGTGCACAGGAAGTGCCCCTTGCAGGCCAGTTCCTTCATACAGACCCACACCGAACATCATCTGAGGAGAGCAAACCCTGGTGAGCCATGCCTGCACTCACTGTTCCTGCTGCTCCCTTCACTGACCACAGACCCAGGGCCATATGACCATGCACCCACTCCTCTAGGTATGCAGGGCCCCCTCATCCTTTCTCAAATTCGTGTAGGTCCCCTGCATGTACCAAGAATGTTCTTTAGATATTTCATCCAACTCGGGCCCCACAAACCAACTGTCAATTTTCACATATATCCCCCATGAACCTTCAGCTGCTCCTCAGAGTCAAGAACTACTGAAGGACTCTTTCATAAAAATTTATCTTTACCCCCACTGAGGTCTCCTGCCAAGATCACAGTTGCTCCCCAGACCACAGTCCTATCTCAAAACACTGGGAGCAGATATCGGAGCCAGTTTAAACCCTATTTTGCATCAGGCTCCCAGAGTGGTGGACCTCCCCCAGAGCAGAGACAGTAAGTTCACTTCCCCACTATTACTAAGGCTTTCTGATGTACAACCACTGTGACAAGACAGTACCTGATATCGGCGGAGAAGGCACCAAACCCTGGGCAGAAACTTTTCAAAGCCAGAGTCATCAATGCAACTGTACCGATAGAGAAGCCACTGGAAGAGAAAGCCCAGACATTAAACACAAACAGAATCAACAAAGATAAGACAGTACACAAACATACCATGACATGGAGAGGGACACTGATGAACAAACAGGAGCAGGTGGGGCTCTGCATGGAGGCTTGTCAGCACATCTGCTTTTACCATGTGAATGAAGTGCGAGCTCTTTACTAGCATGAATGAATGTACCGCATCAGCAAGCATCTCTCAGCAAGGGCTGCCCTGCTGCGAGTATGACCATACTTGCAGCACAGTACATATCCGAAACATACACACAACACCTTGTAAGTATTCCCAGCAGAAGCCTGACCCTGACTAAGGTGAAAGTAGCTGTCCTCATTTCTGCTACAATTAGGGCAGTGTCTGACAGCCTCTGCCAGGTCAGCACTCCATCCCTCTGCACAGTCCCTCCTCTCAGAGGACAAGGAGAAATGAAATCTCCCACTAAAGAGCCGTTTGTGATAAGTCACTGTCGTGGTTTTGGCTGGGATAGAGTTAATTTACTTCCTAGTAGCTGGTATAGTGTTATATTTTTAATTTAGTGTGAGAATAATGTCGGTAACACATTGCTGTTTTTAGTTGTTGCTAAGTAGAGTTTATACTAAGTCAAGGATTTTTCAGCTTCTCCTGCCCAGCCAGCAAGAAGGCTGGAGGGGCACAAGAAGTTGAGAGGGGACACAGCCAGGACAGCTGACCCAAAGTGGCCAAAGGGGTATTCCATACCATGTGATGTCACACCCAGTATATAAACCGGTGGAGTTGGTGTGGGGAGGGGCAGATTGCTGCTCGGGAACTAAATGGACATTGGTTGGCAAGTGGTGAGCAACTGCATTGTACATCAATTGTTTTGTATATTCTAATTCTTTTATTATTACTGTCATTTTATTATTGTTATTATTATCATTATTAGTTTCTTCCTTTCTGTTCTATTAAGCTGTTCTTATCTCAACCCACGAGTTTCACTTTTTTTCAATTCTCTCCCCCAGCCCCCTGTGAGGGGAGTGAGCGAGCAGCTGTGTGGGGCTCAGTTGCCAGCTGGGGTTAAACCACGACAGTCATGCAGGACTGGCAGTCAGCCCTTACCAGCTTGCTGAAGTAGTTGCGGCTCACTTTCACCATCTCCCCCTTGTACCGCACACATGCCACGTTGTTTTCCATGTGCATTTCCACGCTGGGGAGTGGTGGGGAGGGGATGGCCAGTCTCACTGGGTAACAGTATACGAGCCTGTCCTGGACTTCAGGAGCTTCTACCTCAGCTACAGAGGACAAAGAGAAAGACAGCCCATTAGAATCCAAGGACGTATGGGAGAGATCTTCCTTCCACCTCAAAACATGCAGCGACAGGAACAGGGCTAAAGAGCAGAGTGGTCCCCTCAAAAACACCACGGTGGTCCTTCATAGATCTCGTGGACAGCTACCTAGGTTCAGAGCTGCTTCCCTAAATTAATTCCATCACCCACTGCCAGAGCACAGAGAGGACCCATTTCACAGTATTTCCCCATCTCTAACACAGCAGACCTGTAGACCGCACACAACCATCATCATGAGGCATGATCTAGACAAGTAAAACACTTTCCTTGTTCCTACTGTTACTGTTTCAGTTTGCCCCAAGCTCATCCAAAGCACAATAAATATTTCCAGGCTGTCAAGCGCAGGAGGCAAAGGAATCTTCCTGCCACCCTGTGGTTACCCATTGCAGACAGCAGTTTAGCTTTGGCTTCAGCGAGAAAAAAGAGAGCTCATGGGAAAGATCAGTCGGAAGGAGTCGGAGATTCAACAGGGTGGGAAGACAAGCAGCAAAAACAAGCAGCAAAAGGCAGACACTGGGGTCTAAAGAAGGGAGTCTGAGGAGAGCTAGGACCCAAAAAGGAAAAGGACTACAGAACCGTGATGAAAGAAGCAGGGACTACAGAAGAAGGAAAAGGTGACTAGAGGCAGAAGTACAGACATAAACTAGGAAGAAAGAACAGAGCAAAGATCAAGGAACATGAATCTTCTGCCGGGAAAGGAAGAAGCGTGCACAGTGACATGCCGGTAGGCAGAGGAGTGCAGAAGGTGCTCAGAACCCAAGAAATGTGGCAAAGGAGAATATAGGGAGGGAGAAGGCGCTTGGCATTAGGAAGGGGATTGTCAGCTGTCTCCAGGAATTCGTGAAGAAGCAGAGCAAAAAAACATGGTCCAGGGAAATGAACTAACACCCTGTTCAGTGTGGTCAGCTCCTAACAAGCTACTTAATCCTGACAAATCATACATTTATAATATTTGATATTACAGCCAGTAACAGTACCTGATGAAAGACACCTTGCCACTGCACAGGCACTGTGTGACTCTGTCAGCTAAGACCTATGCTAGACTGGCTATTTCTGATTCGCTTCAACCCCGTGGACTCAGAGCAGCCCTCTCAACAGGTGATGCTATTTGAATGGGGACAGGCCAGAGTGCACTGCTTTTAAGTTGCAGTGCTGTAGCCCTACAGCTCTTCAGAGCTGACTGCGTACCAGATATATTGTTCTCTTTGAGTATGGCAAGATGCTTCTCCCGGATCCGCTTGACGTATTCAAGGGATATGTAGTAAATCTTACTGCAGATGCCTTCAACAGAGTCCTTTGCTGCAGCAGACACATGGGGCCCACATTGTTTGCGTAAGTGCTCCAGGCGGTCCTGCAGAACCAGAGAACCAGAGTCCCTTATACAATCCACCATCGGACTTCCCCAGAGGCATGCACAGTCTCCATGCTGCTGTCACTCCCATTTCACAAAGCAAAGGAAAGCAATTGCAGCCTTCTCCAGAAGGACCTTTATCTGGCCCCAACACGCCCCCCATCCTTTCCCTGGCTCCCTGCGCACAGCTGCACAAGCAGAGGGATACTGACCATGTAGTCCTCCTTAGAGGCAGAATGGTCCCGTCGCAGCCAGCTGAAGGTGTCCTCCACGTTCCACTTCACAACCTTCCTGCTGTCTGGTGAAGCACTCCTGCACAAAGTGGAGAAGCAAAATTGAACCCATGGCTGCACGGCAATATATATTCCACCCCACCGCAACGGTTTTGTCAGTGGGGGAACACAGCTGCTGACACTTCCTCAAGGCCCCATCCTGTCACTCTGCTCCAGGCCCCACTCTGTCACCCCGCCCCAGGCCTCCTCTGGAAAGTGCTTCCAGACATTTCTATGACTAGGGACTGCCATGCTCTCTCCAAAACACAGCATAGCTGTCTGCTGTCATCTCTGCAACAGGAGAGGCAGATAAAGCATTTATCTACCATGGAAATGGTCCACTTTGATCTTGCCTCTCATTTTCAAATGCAGCCACTGCTAGGAGCTTGTGACTGAGAAAAATACCCCGTTAACAAGCTTTTCGTTTTCCCCACAAGGCTATCTTCCTCAATTCTGTCCTGTGGCAGAACTTGTCAGAAAAATCATACATGGTATAATAAAATACCACTGTAAGCTTGCTGCTCTTTACTAGCAGTGTGTGCCCAAGCACTCCTGTTTATTTTCTCAGGGATAAATGACAGAAGGCATTCCATGTCCAGTATTTCACAGATTCTCACTTGTCTCTGCTTCCCAACATTAGATTTCATTCTAACAATACTATCAAAGGATGCCTCCAGCACTATTGTTTTTCTTCTCTACGTTCCTAACCTTGCTTTTCCTCAGTAAGATGATGACCAATGCTGAATAAGGTGGGATGCAGCAGCCCCTTCTGAAAGTCCCTATCACCCATTTCTCTTTTCTGAACATGACAGCACTGTAAGAGGAACTCCCACCTGGATTCAATCAGTCGTTTCGCAGCCTCGGCATACTTGAAGAGCAGTCTCTTGGCTTCCTCCCGGAACTTGATTCTGGATAACCTGAGGAAAGTTTAAATTACATGCATCAGTTCCACAGCTGCCATGAAGGCATGGAGGCCAGGTCCAGTTCCCAAGCTTTACATCACCAGCACCCTACCACTTCACCAGCAAAAGTAAAACACAAAAGCTCAGAACCGTGGCTGCTAAATCACTGGACCAAACCAATACAAAAACATCCCAGCAAGGTGCCCTGTCTTTGAACAGTACCTGATGGGAATGTCATTCATGATCTCTCTGAACATGGAAGGAGACACTACTGGCTCGCAGTCACTCGGTAAAAGAGGATCTGTCCCTTTATCAACCACCTTCCTCTCCAACATCCAGCGATTAAAGGACTCCCTTGGGGGGTCAATCCCTGGAGAAGCACAGAAAAAGGATCTAATCAATACAATAAAGAGATGCCCAGAAGCTCCGCTGAGGATCATCACATTAGAGTTCTGTCAAACAAGTTCACAACCAACAATGTCGCAGAGAGCATAATCATCACAAAAAGAGATCACAAGGACAAGACAGACATAAACCAGAAGGAAGAACACCACAGTACTGCAGGATTGATAAGACAAATAAGGGGAGCCCAACAGAAATTTACCTTCTCGTTGCTGGCAGAGCTCACGATAATGTTGCCGCAGCTTGAGAATGAGCTGGGACCGAAGCAGCTCCACCTCGGGGTGTGGAGAAAGCACTTCAGATGGTGCTCTCTGCTTAATCACTGCATTTGTCTGAATATCCAGGTCCCAATATACTCTATGGCAGAAGCAAATGTTGTCAGGAGGGCCAGATCATTGGCTTATTATCAAATATTACTTCTAAAGATGCTTCCTTGGGCTGTTTCACCAGCCAGGAAAATTGAACTATCAAGACTCCTTGCAAAGCTATAAGGGGGTGTCATGTCCCTCAGGCTCTTCTTCAAAGATATCTAGAAAACCAGGTGTCTCTAACCTACCACCAAGAAAAGAAGACAAATGGAGACAACTCACTCAGTTGGTCGTAAAAGAGCTGCCTGCTGTTTATCTTCAGGTGAAACACACCATGCCTTCAAAACAGAGGTTCCTGGAATACTGGGAGAGCTGGGCACTGGCTGAGCAGTTGGGTTCCCTGGGACGTCCGCCTGGGCATGTAAAAGATGAATTACTGCCCCACAGAGACAGGTAAAGGGGAAGCAGCCCAATATACCTAACAATCCTGCACCAGTACCCCACTCAGGATACCCCCATGAATTGCTAGAGCACATTTTGCCTGCTGTTGGCATAAGTGAACGTGGACATGCAAGCTAACATGTTTCTCAGTCATAATCTGTTATCTCCCAACTCCCATACCACACCTCAGGCTCTAAGAGAGAAATGACAACTTGGCAGGACCTGAGTCTGCTTCCACTTTCGTACTTTCCGAGCGTCAGCTGTCACAGTTTGAGTTATACTAGGGTGGCCTGACCTTGCGCAGTTCAAAAAAACATAGGTCCAAGCTCCAGACCCCCTAGGTTTCAGTTTGAACAATATCCATAAGCGTATTTGTTTCACAGCACTAGACCCACCTTGGGCTTTTTCACACTGTTGCCACTTGGGGGAACCTCCTCAGAGAATCTCCTCTTTCTTTGCTTGCTCTCCACAGAGGTATCTATCATCCCGCCTTCCAGTGGCATTGGAGCCGCATTCAATCCCAGAGGGTCTGACTACAAGCATCCAAACAACAGCACATTAGTTCATCAGCTGCTACCGCCAAGTTCCAGACAAAGGCAATAAGCCCTCTTAACTTCCCATTTCACTGTCCCAGGTTCCCACATGGGTGGAAGTAAGGACACCAATACTCACACCTACAGAAAGCTAAAAAATTCTGTTCCAGACCTGTGTCTGTATGCTTTTTTTTAAGACTTAAATGTGAAAAATGCAACACAACTCCCCCAGGTTGAGTGTTCTATGAGCAGTGCACTACACCCGGAACAACACTACCTGAGCGTGCACCTGAAAGAGGAACATTTCATCAGAACCAAGTCAGACGACGGACTTAGCGAACAGTTCTGAAGGCAGAGAAGACCCTCCCACATGTGCAATCTGAAGTCCACATGGCATCTGCCCCTGCAGAATATCCCAGTATTGGCACACTCCCCTCAGAGATGAGGGCTTACTTACAATGACATCGTGCTGTCCTAGAACAGGCATTTCCCACAGAGACTGGTTAGTGAAGCGATTGAAGTAGTAAGGGCGATTCTCCCGCTTGCTCCAGCACTTCTCCCAGCCAGCCTGCACCAGCTCATCTGAGAAGACAGCGAGAGTCAGGAGAGGAGCAGTCCTGACCAACAGCCCTGCCCTTCAGGTCCCCATCACTGCCACAGCACACTCTGAAACATGCATCATTCCTAGCCTCCCTCAGTGGCCTCGCTTCACCTTCTCTCTCCTGCTACCAGGGCCCTGCAGAACTCCATGCTGGGCCTTCCCAAAAGCAGAGTCAGTACCTGGCAGGTCCTGTACCAGTCGCATAGGTTTGGGGGAGCTGGGCTGGTTCTGGTTGGAGGTGCCAGGTGAGTGACTCATGAGAGACGCTTCCTCCGCAGGGCTTCCGTGATTCTCATTGGCCATTTCTCAGCAACCACACTAGAAAAAAGTAGACATAAAATCCATGTTACAGCAGGGAAGATCCCAGATCCGCTTGGCCCACTCAGCTGTGGCACTACAAGTTTGTTCTGACAATAAAACAGGGTTTGAACCAGTACACACGAAACAGCACCTAAGCCCTGAAAAGCACCTGTTATCCTAGATACAACTGGTGAGGAGGAATGCTGAGCTTTAAATGGTGTCAACCAGGGAGTTCTTAAGGCCAGCATTCAAAATACTCACTTTTCAGCTAGATCTCTCCTAAGAGTGCAGCGTCTGGTCCCATACATCAGGACTGAGAGCATAAAAAATAAAACACACTCCTCTGTGAACACGTACTACCTTCTGCCACGCTAATACTACTAGCCATATCTGATCTGTTATCCTCAGAGACAGTTTAAATCAACATTTACACACAAATTAACTGCACATAATTTAAACAAAAGGCTCTTATTAAAAAAAATCTGCTATATAAAATAGGCCTAGTGCTTCACTAGTAACAACTTCTGTGGTTCAGAGAACCACAGGCTAGGAGTGGGGAACTCCCGAACTACTTTCCTCAGTATGTCCCAGGCCCAGACTAGCTGTCAAGCCTCAGCCAGGCTGTTTTAGCTTTTGGTACTTTTTCATCTGCATGACAACAGTTATGCAAAAGAAGGTCCGTTGAAACAATAAAGCTCCCCTTAATCATAATTTAATGTTGCCAGCTGGAGAGAAAAATAGCCAGGCTTTTCCTTTCTTAGTCACCATTCTCTCCCCCCAGGGAAGTTTCTGAAACAGCACTGCAGATTGCTCTTCTCTGGCAGCCCTAAATACAGTGGCAATGAACTAGGGGGAAACAAGGCATTTTAAATAATTACCATCTACTTCAGTTACTTAACTTTATTCAGGCCTTCGGAGACACCCTACACAACATCTAAGTTAGGGCCGCAGTAGCACAATCTTGGATACAGAAGCATGTTCTTTAACTGAACACCACAGTAGTCCCAGCAGCAGGCTCCCTTGTATAGCATCTCTTAAGTACAAACTCTGGTTTGGTTTGCAGACTAAGTTATTTGGATTTATTCACCTTTGCTCCCATTCCTGTCCGTAAAAACTCTGCTGGCTATTTCAGAAGAGCAGAATGGTAGGAGCCAACAACTATCAAACGTTAGCAGGCACTAGCTAAGCAAGCTGTCTATAGTACTGGTTGCAGAATCTGTGATGCAGGCCAGCACTGAGGAACTTGACCCTTTCAGCACCTTGGAAGATGTTTCCATCCTTCCAGTCAGGGCAAGCAAGGAAAGCTGTGGGACACTGCAGAAACCTGGAGCTTTGGTCGCTGCTCAGAACTTGGCAGATAACAATAACCAAGCCCACAGGCAAAAGCGTACCAATGCAACCACGGAGGGACGTTTAATCGCCTCAGCAGGTGAGCGTTGCGCAATATTTGTTTACTCACACTTCCTCCTGAACTCCAACCCCACCGTGCCCTCTACAGTCACTTCACTTCAGCTAGCTGCCAGAAGAGCAGCACAGTTAGCCCAGCCAACAGCAGCAGCTCAGACTCGCCTCGGGGCTGTCAGTGCAAGGAAGCACACCCGGAGCCCAGTGCTGCAAGGCAGGAGCCTCACCAAGCAGTGCTGCAGGTGCAGTAACTTTTGAAGGATGTGTTTAGCCCCTCCTCCTTACACTAAAACCGTATTTGCACGTGCAGGTGCTGATGTGTCCTGCACATTACACCGAGAACACATTATAATGAACTGGTATGTACTGACAGGACCAGACCTCCCAAAGTGAGCCAAGGATGTACTTCAAGAAGTTACAGATAGTGCTAGGTATCAAGATCTTCCTAGACTGGATATCACACGCCAGCTGCAGCGACTTGCCAGCGTTTTTCACCACTGATCACTCAGATCGGCTGTCAAACAGGGTTCGCTCTTTTTGCCTTCTCCCATGTAGGGATCGACTAGGATGGTGGAAGTAGACAAGAAGCTTTTATCACTCGATCAGTGTTGATGAGTATTAAATTCAAGTACCCTTAATGGCTGGGAAAAGGAAAAAAGCAAACTAACAGGAATCCTGACAGAAGCAACTCTACTTTTATGTAACTAGTATTGGGACTTAAGACAGTGAAAGGGACCCAGAGTAAGCATTTTATGGTGATTACGGTAATGTTTTTATACACCATGGCAATGCATACAGTACTTCACAGACACAGTAGAACGCTGTCCCTGCCCAGAGAGCTTACAACCTAGAAGCAGCAGCACAACCAGAGAGACCACAGCAAGGTGGAAGAAGACACAAAGTAAAGAAGTACAGCAGACAGGATCATTATTTGTTTCCATTTCACCGAAGTAGGATTTTACACAAGACAACAGCAAATGCAGACAAAGGAGAGCAGCGACAGCCCCCCGGGACACTGCAAGGTTCTCCCTCATCCCAGAGCCACGGCTGCTTCAGGAGGCTGGAAGCCAGGCCACCGCCTCCCTCCGTCGGTACTTCTCCCTTTCCCCAGAGCCAGCCCTTGCGCCTGGCCAGGCGGGACAGGGGCTGAGCAGAGCACAGAGCTCCCGAGGCGGCACGCACACCTGCGGCGAGCGCGCCGGGGACCGAGGGAAAGCATGCTGCCGGGCAGCGCGGAGGCAGCTCCCGGGGCTGCCCTCCCGGAGGCGGCGACGGGACGGAGCTCCTCGGCGCGGCGGGCCGGGACCGGCGGGCAGCCACGGGCGCCGGGGGCCCAGCGAG